>NC_091490.1:18654983-18692483 GCF_947461875.1 Haliaeetus albicilla | reverse complement strand
TCCGAGGCAGGAGCCCCCCGGCCGGGAGAGCGCCGGCTCCCCCCTGCAGAGCCTTCCCGAGAAGAGCAGGGATCCGAGAAGAGGAAAAGCATATTTATCGGATTGGCATTTTTTTTTTCTCTCTTAACAGCACTTCTTCCTAATGATATTTACTTAACTGCATTTGACAGCGGTTAAGAACACGTCTCCTGTAAACAGGATCTATTCTCCTTCTGCCTACAACTGCCTGTCAGCTGCAAAGCCAATCGCAGTAATAACCGCTGGATCATTTTAAATGTGGCTAAACCTACGTTGGACAAAATCAATCTGCCATTTGTTGGCTCTGAAGGAAATCACTTGCACAGTTTGACGAATTGCTTGCAATACCCTTCAGCAATTCTCAATCGCACCGCTGCGCCCCTTCCTCGCAGCCCTCCTCCTCTCTGCTCCCTGGGTTCGGCTTTTTTTTTTTTTTGCTTTGCCTTTTTTTTTTTTTTTTTTTACCCTTTCGCTTGGACTTCAGGTAATCTGAAATGGCACTGACCCTTCTCATCCTTCCGATTACCTTTCTGAAGCATGAACTTGGTATAAAATCACACATCAGAAAATTCACTATAATTATTTTGCAATGCCATCAGCACAGATCCATCAAGGAGGAAACCCAGTAGTGGAATGCTCCTCGCAGCCACATGAGCGGCCAGTCCCGTCCCGCCTGAGTGACAGCTTTGGTAATTAAGTGATTGTAGAGACCTCCCCAACTGTTCTAACAACCTTGTCAGGGCCTGTCTGCGGACAGAACAAGCTGAAATCAATGTGCTTTCTGCTCCCTGAGCATTTCTGATCATGTCCTCAGCCTGCATCGGGGGAAACATTTGACAAAAGAAAAACAGTAGCACTAAACGTTGAGATTAATTTTTTTGGAGCAGAAAGTTAACTTTCTTCACCCCCTTTTTTCTTGTGTGCGAGTCTTTTTTTTTTTTTTTTTTTTTTCTCCTTAAGGAGGGAAAGGCGGAGGGCAGCGGAGAGCCGCCGCCCGGGCGCGGCGGGGCTGGCCGGGGACGAGCGGGCCGTGGCCGCGCTTGCTCCGCGCCCGGCTCCGCGCCGCTCCGCGCCGTTTTGTTCCCGCTGGGAAACGTTCTGTAGCGTCTCTTGCAACGGCCCCAATTACTCCGAGGTACAATATATCTTCGCCTGGATTAGACGGCGAGTCTGTTGGCACAGTGTAAATGTCAAGCAGCAGCTTTTAATAAAGGGATGTTCAGACTGTTAAATTTCACAGTACAACGGGCTCGGCCCCTCCCGGCCCCCTCCGCCCCCCCCCCTCGCTCCGAGCTGCGAGGCTGCCACTGAGCCAACACGACTGCGCACCAAAATCCGAGTGGGGAGAAACCCACCCCGGGGCCGGGATGCCGCGCCCTGCCAGCCCCGACTGCTTTGCGGAGGGACCCCCGGCGCCCCGCACCCCGCTCCTCGGGGTCCCCCTCGGTGGGACGGGGGCTTCCCGTCGGGGGCCGAGGCGGCAGTTGCAGCTCCGTGCCAGCCCCTTCCCGGCTCCCTGGGGCCGGAGCTCGGGGCCGGTCCGTGGTGCCTCGGCCGGGGCCGCTCCCCCGGGCAGGGACCGGCTGGCGAGCCGGCACCCCCGGCCCGGCACATGATGCCCCGGCCCGGCCGCTCGCTGCCCCCAGCCGGCCATTGATTAGCGCTCAAAGTGCCGCTCTAATTAGCTGCCTGCTAATTAACGAGCGGGGGCCCGTCCGACTCCTCTGAGTGGCACCTTCGCTCATCGCTTTGATTCGGCTGTTGCTGATTTATTGGGGGGGGAGCTCCGTGGCTTTGCCCGCAGTAAGACGGGAGGGAGGAGATGGGAAAGGGGGGTCACCCAGCCAGGGGCTGCGGTGACACGGGGCTGCAGCTGTCCCGCATCCAGCCGCGGCCTCAACAAGTGCAAGGGGAGTCCCGCTGCCCTCCGCGCCCGCGGACCGTGCCCGTAGGAGGTGGAAGGCCTTTTGCGTGCGCTGCTCCCGCCGGTGGAGCAGGGGAGGCCGAGGCTGTCGGCGCTGCGGGCGGCGGCGAGGCCCGGCCGGGACCGGAGCAGCTGCCCCGGCCGAGCCTCGCCGCCGCTTTCCCCCAGAATATTTCTGCACAATGGAGTCGAGGATTAAAAAATAGGAGGAAGGAAATGAAAGGTGTTCACTCTTCAGGAACATGACTTTAAGCCCTAAATCCCGATCCCGGGACGGGGAAGTGTATTGTGAGTTAAAGGATTATGCTGGTGTAACATATTACCCCGGATCCCGCATTCCCCTAGGGATAATTAGGACATACTTTTGGTAGATTGCGAACCAAGACGGCAGGATAAATACGGCCGCCACGGGCTGCTTCCCTGCTGCAGGAAACCTGCCTATGCGTTTGCAGGTATCTAAATATTTTTCCCCTTTCTCCCGTTCTCTCGTTTTGCTCCTCGGTTTTCCCCCTTCTTCTTCTGTCCCCGTTTCCTCTCCTTGTTCCTTCAAGCGCCCCGATCTGTAGGGACGTGCTGGCAGGAGGTCACCCCGCCGTGCCGCCAACGCCGCTCGCACCGGGGCCTCCGTGCCGCCTCCGGCCCCGTCCGCGCCGGGCGCCCGTCGGGGACAATGGGGGCGGCCGCCACCGCCGCCCAGCGGACACGGGCGGCCCTGCACCTCTTCCGCTCCCTCACCGGCCTCCGGGCGCAGCACTGGCGTCTAAAGCCCCGGGGCAAACCGTACGCCGGGCTGCCCCCCGGCTGCTCGCGGGGCGGCGATGGGGGGCCGTCGGGGCGGAGCGGGGGATGCTCGGTAGCAGCGGGCTGCCCGTGGGCAGGGTTTCCCGCCGTCGAAAATCTTCTTCCGACGTGCGGGAGCGGGGCCGGGACCTGCCCCGCCGCGGCGCCCAGCGAGGGCCGGTGCGCTTCGGGTGTGACACCGGTGAATCCCAGGGAAGGCCCGGCGGTTTTAAGCAGCGAGGGCGCAGAAGCTCCTCGGCTCCCCCCACGAGGGAAGGCCGGCCCCAAGCCGTCGGAAGCGAGGCCGAAGGCCGCGGCACTCTCCCCATCGGCACCTCTCCTGTCGGGGCGCGGCTGCTCATCCCGCCCCGGGGCTGCGGCGTCTCACGGCGGGCCCAACCGCCCGCAACGAGTTACCGGCTCGCCGCGGCCCCCCGCGCCCCCTCTGCTCCCCATGCCCTCCCCGCACCCCACCACAGCTCTGAGCGGGACGGTTTCCCCGGGAAACGAACCGCGGGGGGGGGCACGGGGTGGGGCGCACCCGCGCGACCACCGCACCCGCGCAGCTCTGCGCAGGGCCGGGCGGGGCACTCCCGGTACGGGGCAGGCAGGACGAGGAGGGGGCGAGAAGGGACCCTCGTGTCCTCGCTCTCCCGTTCCTCGGCCCAGGCCGGCGGCCGTCTCCCATCACCGGGGCAGCCGTTGCGTGCGGGGCCGGTGTGCCAGCCGCCCCACGCCTAAGGCATCGCCTAGTGCCGTGGTTGAACGCCAGCCCCCGAAAAATCTCCCCTGAGCAACTCCTGCCCTAATCCTGCCCTGCGGCCCCACTGCTCCGCCCCGTCGCCCTGCGACCCCGAGATTTGGGGCCGCGGCTGCTGTTGCCGGGGCTGGTCGGGTCCCGGGGCCGCTGGAGGCCGGGAGGGGAGACGTCGGGGTGGGCTTGGTAGGGGCCTGGAAATGGTAATTCGTACTAAAATATAACTCGGGGAACTCTAAATCATTCATTACCACCTTTATAATTACTCCGCTAATTAGGTTGACACGCCACTTCATCAGGATTAATACCACGTCTTGTCACTGGCACTTCCCATTACTCTGACATTCAACCAGGGAACCGTCCCGGGAACACCGGATGATGCTCTCCGGGGGATCCGATCCGGCGGATGGGGAACCGGCGCCCGACGGGGCGGCGGCGGCGGGGACGGGCGCGGGAAGGGGGGAGGCGCGCCCCCCCCCTTCCCGCGCCCGTCCCCGCCGCCGCCGCCGCCGATTGGCTGCGGGCCGCTCTGCGTCAGCTCCCGCTCGGCCTTCCGCCAATGGGGGCGGGCAGCGGCGGCGGCAAAAGCCCGGGTTTATAATAAACGGCGGGGGGGGACGGGGGGGGACGCGGCGGCCGTGACGTCATGGGGGGAGTCGCCGCCGCCGAGAGGAGCTCGGTGGGCACGGGCGGGCGCGCCGCAGTGGCCGGTGTCCGCCCCGCTCCGCGCCCGCAACTTCCCGCAACAAAGTTGGGCAGCGGAGAGGCGGCCCGGCGGCGATGCGGTGCTCGGCGGGGGCCCCGCGTTAGTGGCGCCCGCGCCGCCGGTGCGCGGGTTGGGGTAACCCGCTTCCCCCCCTCCACCCCCTCCCCCCTTCCCCTCCACCGCCGGCGCGACCCTCGCGGCCGCCCGCGGGGATGCGGGCGCGGCGCTAAGCGGTCCGCTATGGAGGGGCCGAGCGGGTCCAGCTTCGGGATAGACACGATCCTGTCGGGCGGCAGCACCGGCAGCCCCGGAGTCATGAACGGAGACTTTCGCCCCCACGGCGACGGCCGGCCGGCGGATTTTAGGAGCCAGGCCACGCCGTCCCCCTGCTCGGAGATCGACACGGTGGGGACGGCGCCCTCGTCGCCCATCTCGGTGAGCATGGAGCACCCCGAGCCGCACCTGGGGGTGGCGGAGAGCCTCCCGCCGCCGCCGCACCACCTCCACCTCGGCCCGCACCCGCCGCCGCCGCCGCCGAGTTTGCAGCCGTCGCCCCCGCAGCCGCCGCCGCCCCAGCTGGGCTCGGCCAGCTCCGGCCCCAGGACTTCCACCTCTTCTTTTTTAATTAAGGACATTTTGGGCGACAGCAAACCGCTGGCGGCGTGTGCACCTTACAGTACCAGCGTCCCCTCTCCCCATCACACCCCCAAGCAGGAGGGCAGCGCGGCCCCGGAGAGCTTCAGGCCCAAACTCGAGCAGGAGGACGGCAAAGCCAAGCTCGACAAGCGCGACGACACGCAGGGCGACATCAAATGCCACGGTGAGTACGGCCCGGCCCGGCCCCGCACCGCCTCGGCCGCCGTGAAAACCGGGGCCGCGGCGCTCGGCCGCGGCGGTGAAACGAAAATCGGGGGGAAGTCTGCGGTAGGAGCGCTCCGCTCTGCCGGGGCTTGTCGGTGGTCCTCGCTGTCGCGGGTTTAAAAGATCGGTAGGAAATGAAAGGGCTTCTCCCGCCCTCTCTGTCGGCCTTTCCTCCTCTTTTTTATTTAACTTCCCTGGTTTTAAGGAAATAGCCGGAGCGGTGGGATCGCGCTGGAAACCAGAATGTATTTATTTTTAATGCAAATGCGCATAAATGATCCTCCGGCTTTCTAAGAACCGGCGGCTCAGCTGCACTTACTGCCTTCAGCCTTTTCATTTTTGCTCATTCGATCTAAAATAAAAATAAGGGAAAAAATCCCACTTCCCCGACAGCCAATTCCAAGTAAACGAAAAAACTTTTAATTAAAAATAAAGCAATAAAAAACCCCCAAACCAATCACCGCGATAGGCAGCAGAAGGTCGGAGGGCTTTGTGCGTTTTGCAAAACACCCGGGTTTTCTCCGCGCCGGGCTAGGAAGGTTATTTCTCCGTCTTTTATTCTTTTTTTTTAATTACGGATTTCGTGCTGATGGGGAAGCCCCCGGCGTGCGGGGTTCGTAAATTAAAATAGCGACGTGTGCGTGGGGAAAGGAAGGGGAAGGAAGGAGAAGAGTGAGCAAAGGCGAGGCAGGGAGAGGGGCTATATTCCCTGCGGTGCCGGCGGAGCTGCCCTCCCTCGCAGGCAGCCCCGTTCAGCCGAGAGGCGACGGGACGCATTTTTCTAATTTTGCCCCACTGAGGTATTTTCGCCAGGCTGAAGAGCAGCGAGACGCCCGGGTGTGCCGCTCATTTGGCTCTTTTAGCATTAGCATAAGAGTGCCCAAACCAGATGTACAGTCTGGTCTGGCCATTTTTGCGCGCACCGACCTCCCCAGTGGGTCAATTAGGGAGATTATTGTTCTTCCTGCGGGGAAGATCAAGGAGCGCCACAAACCCGGGCCCGAGCGGAGCTGGATTGACGTACCGATTTCCCGGGGTTTCGGGCCGGGGGGGAGAGGGCGAGGAAATAACGAAAGCCCTGTAGCCGGCAAGCGGAGGGTGGAAATCCCGCCGTCCCCGGGACGGGCTCGCCGCCGCCGCCCCCCGCCGTCTCTGACCGTCCCCCCCATGCCCCGGAGGGGCCCCCGGGGAGGGGGCGGCGGGGCCCGGTAACCGCGGCGGGGCGGGCGGCGAGCCGGTGTCCCGCCGGCCCTCACCGCGCCTCGGCTCGCTCGCAGGGACAAAGGAGGAGGGCGACCGGGAGATCAGCAGCAGCCGGGACAGCCCGCCGGTGCGGGCCAAGAAGCCGCGGAAGGCGCGGACCGCCTTCTCCGACCACCAGCTCAACCAGCTGGAGCGCAGCTTCGAGCGGCAGAAGTACCTGAGCGTGCAGGACCGTATGGACCTGGCCGCCGCCCTCAACCTCACCGACACGCAGGTGAAAACCTGGTACCAGAACCGGAGGTAAGGTGGCTCCCGGCGGGGCGGCGGCCCGGGGGCTCCCCGGAGAGCCGGCGGGGGTGGGGGTTGGGGGGGCGGGCGGGGAGCGCCCGGCGGCTGCCCCGCGCCCTCCCCGGCGGCGGGCTGGGGGGTCCGGCCCCTGTCACCGCTGCCGTAATTTTCTGTCTCATTACATACGGCTGCAGCCACCCTAATTCTGTCGCAAACCATTAGTGTCAGCGCGCTGCGATCTAACCGTGCGCCGTGGTTGTTAATTTGGCCGGAGCCGCCGCGTGCGCGGGTCGGGGGGCCGGGGGGAGCCGGGCCCGGCTGGGGGGTCGCGCCGTGCGCGGGCCCGCAGGGCCGGGGCGCCGGTGGCGCGGGGCCGTGCCGGGGAGGGGAGGGGGCTCGCCGCCCGCGGAGCCCCGCGGAGCCGGGCCGGGTGCCCCGTCGCGGCGCCCGCCCTGCAGCCGCCTCTTGTTCCCCCCGGCAGGACGAAGTGGAAGCGGCAGACGGCGGTGGGCCTGGAGCTGCTGGCCGAGGCCGGGAACTACTCGGCCCTGCAGAGGATGTTCCCCTCGCCCTATTTCTACCACCCCAGCCTGCTGGGCAGCATGGACAGCACGACGGCGGCCGCGGCGGCCGCGGCCATGTACAGCAGCATGTACCGGACTCCCCCCGCGCCGCACCCCCAGCTCCAGCGGCCGCTGGTGCCGCGGGTGCTGATCCACGGGCTGGGGCCCGGCGGGCAGCCGGCCCTCAATCCCCTGGCCAACCCCATGCCCGGCACCCCGCACCCCCGGTGAAGCGGCACCGCGGTCCCCGCAACGAGCCCTTCCCCTCCCCGTCCCCAAACAAGCCCCAGCACCGCAGAGGAGGAAGCGAGGGGAAGCCGAGGGGCAGGAGCTTCTGCAGGCAGCCACCGGCCACCGAGGGAGGCGATCAGTCAGAGCAGGGACTCTTGAACCGTGAACCCAGAGCCGAGCCCGTAAGTGAAACGACCACACGCGGGGGAAGGCGGGCAGAGCCGCGGGGCGACCCGCCGACCTCGGCTCCTGCGAGGCAGGACTTGGAGCTTGGAGAGAGAGAGGGACGGAGGGGGAGGAGGAGGAGGAGGAGAGGGAAAGGGAGCCCGAGCCCGCCGGAGAGACTAACGGCTGCGGAGGACGGAGGGAATGAGAGCGCCTCGACCCCCGCCCGGCAGAGAAGACCGGGGGAACGGAGAACTTTGCACTGATTTTTCTCATGACCTTTTTTTTTTCTTATTGAAAAGTGGCATGCTCCCTAATGCGAACAGAATTGTACAGACCGAGTGCTGAGTGCTATATCATATTTATTATATGTCGTCCAAAAAAAGGAAAAAAAAATTCACTTCTATACGTTAGTTTAAAACGAACGAACGTGATTCTCCCCTCTCCCTTTTCATGTCTTTTTGGATTCAGTAAAATAAATGCTTAGATGACAAAATATAGATTTTTTGTGACTGAAAAATTACAGGGAAAAAAACCAACAACAACGAAAAGAAATAAACTTTATCTTTTTTTAACAAACGTGGAAATTCAAGGTAGCTAATTTTCCCCGTGACGAGAATGCAAGAAATTCGGAGTAGAAAAGGCAAATGCCACTTTTTCTTTTTTTTTTCTTATTTTTATTTTCTTTTTAATTTTAGGCTCGTTGTTTCACAACGAGCGCTATTTTTCCCTATCTGTATTTTAAAGGGAAGACAAATCCCCGCGCAGGTGTCGTGCCCCTCACCGTTATTTTAAGCACCTGGGCAGGGCAGCGGTAGGTTTCCCGGGAAGGCGGCAGGGAGAGGCTGCGGCGCGGCGGGCGGCCCGGCTCTGCTCTGCTCCCGTCCCCGGGGGCGGGCGCGGCGGGGCCGTGCCGGCCTTGGGGACGACGACCCCGGCCGGGCAGCTGTCTCCGCACCGAGCCGGGGCCAGCAGCGACCGCCGGCGGTCGGGGTGAGTAACGAGGGGAAAGGGGCACGGAGAGAAGGGGGGTCTCGGCGGACACGCAGCCCCCGAGCCCCGCCGGCCTTTGATTTTTGTTGCTGCCCCCCGCCCCTTTCCCCCGGCAGGCAGCTTCCCTCCCACGAGCCTCTCTTCCCCCGGCCGCCGGGTCCCGCGGGGGCAGAGGGGGCGTGGGTCGGGGCTGGGGGCTGTGACCCTCCACTGGGCTCCGGGGACGGCTTTGGCCCCAGCCTTTGGAGGTGAGCACCCCCCTGCGAAATTAGAAAGTTATACAGCAATTACCTATAAAACATTCATAAAGTCCAGTATCATCCTCTCCTCTGAGGGTTTGGCTTTCTTTTTTTTTTTTTTTCTCCCCCCTCTCTGTTTTTGCTCGTGGGTTCCTTTCTTTTGAGATAGAAGGAAAAAAAACCAAACCAAAAACCCAAACCCGAAAAAAAGAAAAAGGGAAGCCTCCGGGCACGTTTATTTGGGCTTTGCTAATTAGCGAGCGGCTTGCTGATTTCTCTGCTAATAAATTCGCGTTAAAACCATATTGACCTCTGCCTTGATCTAACAAAAGGGGAGCGGGTCGGGAACGCCCACCTCGTTTTCTGCCCGTGTTGCGGCGGTCGCTGTCTATTCCCCCGCGCCTCCGCCGTGGCCCCCAAATTACCCCCGGCAGGAACGACCCGGGAGCGGGGCCCCGAGTGGCCAGAGCCGCCCGCCCCGCCTCGCCGCCGAGGTTTTCCGGGGAAACGCATCCTGTCCGGGCTGGGGAAGGAGGCAGGAAATTTAGGCTCGGTTAAGGCCCTTTCCTGAGTCTAAACAAAGGATCCTGGGCCGTTTTCTCCCCAAAGGAGGCGACCCAGCGGGAAAAGCTGGTCCCAGCTCGTTGTTCTTCCCGATGGCTAAATCGGGGCTCGGTTTTGACTGCACAAACTCGCTGAAAAGTAGTGAGAATAAGGAAGGAAAGTTCATGCGAAATAGATGTCCCCCAGCTCTCCTCTCCCGAGCAGGGCCGGCCCGGGGCCGCGGGGTGCCCGCCTGGGCAGGGGCAGGGGGCTCCCGGGCCTTCGGGACCGCGGCGGGCAGGGGCTTGCAGGCAGGAGAGCGAGCGAGCAGAGGGGAGCGCGGCTGGGCTGGGGTCTTGCCGGTGCCACGTCAGCCGGTGTCTAAAGCAGGGTCTGCCGGGGCAGGGGGGCGAGGAACCGCGACCTCCCCTGAAAGGTATTTCTAGACCCAACTGGAAAGTGCGTGTGAGCGGGAGGAGGTTTGGAGCAGGAATCGCTCCCTTTCACTCCCCCTTTCCCCATTTGGCAAGCGGGGCTGGAAACGTAAGCCCTCCTTCATTCGTCCCGCTCCCCGTTTGCACGGGGAAGGAGCCGACCCGGGGACAGGCTGCCCCTGGGGCTGACCGGCCGGCTCACCCTCGCAGGAAAGGGCTCCGTTGCTTGTTTAAAAAACCCCGGCACAGGGGCACGCATTTCAGCGCGCTGCGGCAGGACAAAGAGCCGGGCGACAGGTCGGGCTGCCCGGGGTCGCCTCCCCGCCGCCTGGCCCAGCGCGGGGCACGGCGCAGGACCGGGCACCGCTCGCCGTTCGCCGCCGTTGGCGGCCGCGCCGTTCGGGCTGTGTCCCCTTTCCTCCCCTAGACGGCTGTTTTCGCCGCGGCCGCCCCCAGCCTTGGTGCCGAGCTGCTGAATTCCTGCAGTCCCGGTCCCTCTCCAGCCCCCGCCCTCGCCCGGGCCAGGACGCGCTCTCGGCCCTGGAAGTGGATGTGGACGAACAGCCAAACCCATCTGTTGCCAGATGAACGGGCGCTCTCAGCCTTAAACCGCGGGAAATACCGGCACCCGCCGGAAAAGACCTGGCTGTTGCTGCGCTGAGCGTGGAAACAAACCGTGAGCTTGTAGAGGAGCGGCGTCTAAGCGAGGGGACGCGGTAGCCCGCGGGGTAGCTGGGGGTGTTTGCTCTCTCCCCGCACCAGGCAACGGCCCGCAAGGAGCCCCCCCCAGCGCCGGGGGACGCGTGCGTCCAGCCGGGCGGCTGCGGCCCCGCCCGCCCTCAGCACCACGGACAGCTCCGGCGGCGCCGGCTGGCCCGGCCCGGGACCCCCGGCACCCCGCACCCGCTGCGCCGGGACCGCCGCGTCCCGCCCCCGCCCGAGCTTCCCGCCTTGCTCCGGGAGGGACGGCGCAGCCCGGGGCTTCGGGAGGCAGGGCTGGGCCGGGCAGCAAGGGGAGCCTTCCGTCCGCGGGGACTCGGCGGCCTCCCTTCGCCGGCGCTTGCCGGCAGGCGGTGATGAAGACGGAGGAGGCTGAGACGGGCTCCCGCGGCCGAAGCACCGCCTGGCTCGTCTCTCCGCCACCCACGGCCCGGGAGGAAGCCCCAGTCCTGGGTCGGGCCCTTAGCAGCCCGGGCCCGGCCCTGAGAGCACGGAGCGGGGGCTGCGTCGCGAGGGCTTTGTCCCCGGTGTTTGGGTATTGCCCCTGCTCCAGCCGGTGGGGCGGAAAGCGGGACAGGGCTGCTCCGCTCCCGCCCGTCTCGCTCCGGACTGACACCGGCGCGGCCGCGGTGGGACGCGGGAGCCCTTTTGGTCGCCCTGTCCCCGGTTCCCCTTTGGTTTGTTTCTGCCGAGTCGTGGCTATGTGTTTTGCAGGTGGGCACGACACGGGAGGCTCCTTCGGGGAACTCCTGCTACGCTCAGGCAGGCTTTGGCCGCTCGTTGCAGCCTCCGGCTCCTGGCTGAGCCCCCCCCGGCAGCAGAGCCGCGGGTAGGCTGCTCCGCTGCTCTTGGCTGAGGGGCTCTCTCGCGGGATGCAGCAGCAGGATCATGTTTAATTACTCCCCCCCTCCCGGGGGATTAACTTGGCCATCATTAGAGCAGAAAGTGAGAAGGGCGACTTGGCTGGGCTGGGAGTCAGGGATGAGCATTGTCTTTGCCGCTCCCAGGGTGCTTGCCCTGGCGTCGGGGTGGCAGCTGGGTGCTCCGGGCGGCTGAATCCGCTCTCCCAGCCGGGCAAGCGAGTCCGGCTCAGCCCCTGGGAGCCAGCGAGCAGCACCGAGCGGAGGTCCCGGCCGTGCCGGTGACCCCGGTTGCGTTTACACGGACCAACGCAGCCCGCGTGTAACGTCGTCTCAGCGCTCCGGCGCTGCCTATCGCTCCTACAGCTTTTAGTGTTTCTTGTGCGGGTGGGCTTTTAACTTTTGTTATTTTCTCCCTTTCCAGAGTTTATCTGCCTCCAAATTCACGCGACGCTTCTGTGCGAATGCACGCTGTAAGTCGCCTTAAGTCCTTATCGCAGCCCACTCGAATAACTCGGCTCCAGCCCAGGGCGTGGAGTGGGTGCAGCCAGGCTGAGCTCACCTGTGGAAAGGGTAACCCCCTTCATAATGTTAGAAATATCCCCAGGCCAGGGGTGGCGGGGATGGGCGGCGAATAACCGTTTCAGGTTGGAATTACACGGCTTTTTCACCCCCTCTATTCCGTCCTGCTGCTAAGCCCACGTCTCCCGCCGCTGACACCACCGGGTTGCGTCCCCAGTAGCCGCTTTATCGTGGAGCCCCGTTTGCGAGGAAAGGGGGGGCACAGCAAACCTGACCTGCCGGGACGGCCCTGCGCCCTCGTCCCGCGGGCGGAGCCGCCGGCTCTGTTTCGGGGACGGCATCGAAATGACCCCCGCGGTCCCTGGCGGGGGACAGCTGATGGGGCCGGAGAGCCCCCGGGACGGGCACGGGGCGGGGGGCGGGCGGGAGGCCCCCAAAGGCGCCGCTCCCCCGCGCCCCCGTTTCGCGAAGAAGCCCCCGAACTTCATTGCTCCCTTGGGCTGCTCCCGCCGTCGAAGGGGCCGTGGGGCAGCCGCAGCCAGTGCCTGTCTCTGCGTATTTCCAGCCGGAGAGCAGGTCCGGCGGAGCGCCCATCACATTAAAACTCCGTTTCCATATTCATATGCCCTATTTTTCACAAGCCGCTTCTATTAATGGAAGCGCACAAACGCCGGTCCTCAAAATTAGCGGATTTCAAAGGAACCCGAGTGAGGCGCTTTGCGCCGCCAGCGATGGATGGGGGCCGCGCCGGGCCCCCCGGGGCTCCCCCGCCACCGCCGCGCCTGCCCCGGCGGGGAGCCGCGCTCTGCCGGGGGCGCAGCCGCCGGCTCCGTCGCGGCGGCTCCCGGCCTCCGCCCCGCTGCCCCGGGCCGTGTCCCGCGGGACCGGCGCTCCGGCGGGGCGGGCGGGCGGCAGCCCCGCTCCCCTCCCTCCCTGCCTCCCTCCCGGCCCGGGCACGCAAAAGTTGTCGAGGCTGTCGCGTTCCCTTGTCTCTGGGAGCTCACGTAGGGCGCTTTAATTGCCACATTTTCAAACCGAGGTAATGGTGGGGATGTCTTAGTAATTACCTTAATGAGATAACACCTTTCCTTCCGTGAACCTACTCATTATCACGCTTCTTGTTCAAATTCCAACTACAAAGAGCTATACTTGTAAAAAAGAAAAAAAAAAGGTGGAGGGGGAGAGCTCTGAAATTTGTTGGAGGTCTCGTACCCTTAAAACAAGCACCTTACATGGATCTTTAGCGTACGAAGAGAGAACCGTACCCGGTTCCGGGAAAGGTTGGCTAGAAGTAAACTAAACATCTGGGGTACCCCTTAATTATTCTTGGTTGGCTTCTTTAGCTTGACCTATAGGGATGCGAGGGTGTCAAAGTGATGAATTTTAAGATGTTGGGCTGTGAAGACGTGCAGCTGCAAGACTGATGGATTTAGGAAGGGAATGGTAACAAGGTTAGCTGCATGTGAAGTGTGAATTGAGATTTTTGCAAAGAGACTGTGATTGCAGATGGGCATAATGTTGTACCCTTGCATGAATTCTTGCTATTATTGTATAATGGTCAGACAGAGTGTGAAATGACTTATTACTTTACTTTTATTCTTTAATGAAGTTGGGTAGGGACAGAGAACTACTAGGAAATCGATAGTGGTGGTGCACAGAAACTATATGACAGGTGCTGATACATTAAATATTTATTTAGCTTTTTGTCCCCCCCAAATTTTCTGCTATTTCAGAATGCAAACAAAAATACAACTAGTGGATCTACAGTGAAGAAGATGTATGGAACGAGAGCAATATTTTCTTTGCCATCCTTGCTTTCTGCAGTATACGTGCAGTGGGCGTTTCTGTGTGGCAGTGCAGCATATACACCTTCTATGTAAAATATTTGACAGAGATATCGAGATCCAGGCGGTGCTCACATAGTTTCTAGGTAGGTTTTCAGCTGTTAAACGTGTATCTCTCTTCTAGCCCTTGATGCAGGCATGCAGTGATTTGTACACTGTTACAACCCCACGTAAATTCAAGTGGCCTTTTCTCCAGCTTGACGTGCGTGTACAAATACCTCTCGCTTCCTTCCATACCAAGCACAGGTATCCGCATGGGCAGTATCATTCTAAAAACACGCAGGATGCCTCTGACTTTTGCACAGCAGCATGTGGGTACGTCCAGGCATCTAGGGTGGGTGGGCAACTTAGTTGACATCTTATCCCTTGTTTCAAACGTGGTCAGGGTAAAACACCTATTACCAGAATTTGTGATTCAATTGTGCAGCTGCACTGGTCCTTATGAATACGTAGCGAGGAAAAGGAACTGGAGCTGCTCCCTCAGGATACTGTCCTGAAAAAGAGGATTCCCCAGGTGACTAACCTCAGGACACCACTGCTGAGAGCAGTTTGGCAAATCCTGGACTTGGTGAGCTGTCTCTCTCTCAGAGAGCAGCTTCTTCTCCGTGTTTGAACACACACAGTAGAAGCGCAGCTTCTTGTACGCCTTCCCCTCCAGAAGGATACAGCCCATGGCTCGAAGAGCTTTCTGAGCCGGCACGTCTCCTGCAGTGCCCTCCCCAGACCTTGTCCCCAGAGCCAGCACAACCCTTTGCCGAGAGCCTGTCTGTGAGGTTTTGCCCTATATTTTCTGTGGAGTCTGGCACTGTTATGTTTGAATCTGAGGTCAGGAAGAACAAGTAATGTGAAGCAAGCTTGGGAATAATTGCCTACCTCTTCTGCATTAGCATATGGGGTAATAATGATGGCAGGATTGTGTGAAACAGAGAACACATCTGAGGCCTCATCTTCGTCCTTACAAAGATTTCCTTTTCGTATTCGTGCCTGAACATCTGAACAAGTACAGCATTTTGGGCTTGAACCCTGTTTCCATTGAGTAACACCCTGTTGTAGGGCTGTCCCTCTCCTCTGGGAGATGAAAAGGCCTCTGCGATATGCACAGGTTTGTTTAAAGCAGGATACTGACCCGATGCAAGACTGCCCATGTGCGTGGCAAAACAATGCAGAGGGGCACAAGAGGTCCCCCATAACACAAAAGGGCATGGAGTAGCTCCCTGTTAGATTTATAGCCTGATACATTAGCAGGCATGTTGTAGCTTTAAATACCTTGTTCGCATTGTGTGACGATCTAACAAGAAGAATTCCTGAAAGTTTTAAGGGCTGCCTGGTAAAAGTGATGATTCAGTGCTTGAGTGCATAGTAAGATGGGATATTGTGGCAGAGCCTCTGCTACCCCAGCACTGCGAAAGAAATGGGCAGCCTCCCTCGAACTAGTGCTTTAAAGCAGGACAGAGCAACTTGGAAAATAAAGGCTGTCAAAAAAGCGTGGTTTGGGAATTTGTCACTAGTAATTTGGCTGGATCCTGTGGGTTCAAGTACCATCACTGTCCCTATATTAAAACAATGTAGTTTCTCTGCTTTAGAAGCTGTGAAATAAGGCTGGATTAATATTTCATCAGAAGCGTAGAGGGGTCTATGGGAAAACGCAACAAAGCATGTGTCTGCAATGGAGCCCCAGTATAGGCACTGACAGCTCCAACCCATATTACCTCACATAAGCTTAATAGATCAGTGAGGTTTTCTGCTTAAAACAGAGGGATGCAAGGTAAGCACGCTGGCAACTTTTTATTTATTTCACTCTCTAGCAGTCTTTTTTTTTTTTTCTTCTTTCCCCTCCTTTCTTCTTTCCCTTTCCTTTCCTTCTCTCCACCTCACTCAGTTTTGCCGAGCACTCGGCAGCATGCCCTGGGAAGACTGCTCGCCTTTCCTGGTGGCTGATGGTGGCCATGAGCAGCCTGCCTTAACCGGCATGCTGGTGCATGGCTTGGGCAATGCAGCACAAAGTGCATGCAGCAAAGCTGTGCCTCTTCCATGGAGACTAAGCTCATTACAGTACAGTATTCTAAAACATGCTTAACCTCTCCAGTCTTGGGTGTTGTATCCCAAATCTACTGCAGAGCATGGACACCCCAATTAGCACTTACAATGCACTGTTGACATTTCTCTGGGCCAGCCCAACAGGAATAATTAGATGTGATATCTAACACAAAGTCATTTTTTTTTCCCAGCAGAGGGTACACTACAAAATGAAAGCAACATCTACTGCAACAGCACTTGGCCAGATCTGGCTTTTGCATATAGCGTTACGTCTGCGGTGTAACTCAGCTGGCTTCTCCAGGCAGGTGCTGACTGTGCCCTGCCCGACTGCCGGCAGCATCTGACCCGCTGGGATTAGCGCTGGGGCTAAAGGTCTGGGATGGGCCGCACGAGAAAGCTGTCTTACACCACACAGGCCCGGGAAAGCTACTGTATAGCACCCTGTAGGAACCTTTCTGGCAGGAGATGCTGCGTGCGTGGAAACACTTGCTCAGCATAAGATCTTCTCATGTTTGAAATGTCAGCTGGTGACTGGTGAGGCCGGTCGCACCGTAGCTTCAAACCCCCACCCTGCCACACACCAGCGGAAAGCCGAGCAGGCTGGGTAAAGGACTGGGCAAAGCGTTACTGACCAAACATCATTCTCAGCAGCGGTTTGCAGAATAGCACTGGTGGGATTGTGTTATCATAAACATCAGGCCAGCGAGCCAAAAAGCCTATGGAAAAATACATGTGACAGTAAAGGGGAAAGATCTCTCTGCTGCAATGCAGCAGGCTGTCCTCTGACATTGCTAATTACAGCAATGCATTAAAAACATAAGTGTATATGTAGTAAGTATTCCTACTTGGTTTTGCTACCGTTACTTGCCTACTTTCATGCATTGCAAACTGGAACTTGGAAAGAACTTGGCAGAGTGAAGAGGATATAAAAAGGATCATTTTTCATGTAATAGAGATCATGTAGAGATTTCCTTTGTAGTTCACAGCATTTCCATTCCAAGATGCTTGGAGAATTAAAGCATACAAATAGAGAAAATCTGCAAAGTGTTGTCAGGTATTATTTATGTATTATTATTTTTGTTGGAAAAGACATGTAAATATAAAGAATTAGAAAATGGAGCTACTAAAATAAATTATAATGGAACCCACAATAAATCTAACATGAGAATAAAAGTATAATGAGAACACATTTTCTTCAGCATAAATACAAATCCTGTCTGCATGCTAAAGCCCTATTAATTGGATACTTACTACAGGAATAAATCTTTAAATGTGTAAAAAAATCTTTCTGCTCTGTGATGAAATATAAATATCACCAGATTTATTAAAGAAAAAATTCTGCTAAACGACTACTTCTCTTACATACTAATTTATGCTTATGCTACATCTGAAAGAACTCACCCTGACATGAATATCAGCTAAATGAAGGAAGCTGTAAAAAGAAAAGATTTAATGTGCATCATGAGAAGTTGCTTATATCGGGCACGGCAGGTTTCAATGAAGTTTTATATTATAAAATAGAGGAAAGGTGATAGTCTCTTAAGAGACATAATACTTATCCCATGAGTGATATAATAGTTCATAATTCACCAGAGAACAAGGCTCAAGTGAGTCATATATATTTTATGGCACAATTGGGATTAATACTCTACTTCAGAGAGACATGCATAACCTATTCTATTTATATGGAGAGATGGTTTAAAATTCACCCTCTTCCCGCACCCTCTTCTCCTACCCTTTGGCATCAACCTGCAAGAGAGGGACTTGAGAAAAATGAGCGAGGACATCGGGTGAAAAACAGACGAGGTATCGAGGTACCGCTACAGCATCGCCGTTTGTGAGGAGCTGCCCTGGTGCTGGCACGGCAATTGGAAATGCTGGTTTTCTAACGACAGCTGTCCAGAGCCCCAGAGGAAGAGGTTAGTCCTGAGTGGGTGCACTGTAGGGTTTTTTTATGGGCTGAACTTGGTGTTTTGGTGGGAATGGAGGAGATGCTGACTTCAGTCTCTGCTTGCAGCCACCGCAGTGGAATTCTGTTGCCCCAAATGCCTTTTGCAATGTTGCTGTGTCGCCACTGTCCTTAGCGGGATGCGTTTGTCAGGATGCGGTGCAGGGAAAGAGGGGCATCCCGGGCGGGTGCTCGCCTTGCTCTTGCCTGTCACGAAACAGGATGCTTTGGGGTATCTGTTCCTTTTCAATAACCCACAAATGGGGTGTGTAAAGACAATAGATGTGGTGTTAAAGTCTCGTCTCGGGGAAATCCCATGTTTCTCTCTGGTGAAGGCTTATTGTATTCTTTTGGATGGTTTCCTGAAATGTGGCCTAGAGCAGAAATTCAAAACACGAACTTGTTCCCTTCCTAAGGAAAAGTGTCTCCTAAATCATGTCTAAAGAGTGGAGACAGCTTAGTTCACCTCATCAGCAAAATCACCGGGAAAAACGAAGGCTGCTGAAGTTCTAGAGGTGGTGCGTGGCAGTTTGGGGAATTTCTTTGCAT
This sequence comes from Haliaeetus albicilla, assembly GCF_947461875.1. Lineage (NCBI taxonomy): Eukaryota > Metazoa > Chordata > Aves > Accipitriformes > Accipitridae > Haliaeetus > Haliaeetus albicilla. Next base: position 18,674,298 of record NC_091490.1, on the reverse strand, counting down.
GGGCTGGGGGATGCTGGGGGAGGCCAAGGTGTCACTGGGAACCGAGCTGCCTGTGCCCCTGAGAGCTCCTAGCATTTCTGACAAGACCTCACTCATGGTCCTCCCATGTCAAGGGCCATTGCTGGTCAGTAATTTCACTCTTCAGCTGTTGAAATAAACCAGCCTGGGACAAGGGATTTACAGGAAAACCAATTCCATCCTCCCTGTTTGTAAAGAGGTACTTTTGGGGCAGAGACGACAGGATGGAGCACCTAGGTGCTGGAAGGAAGGATGTCATCTGCGGCAGCTTTGCAGAGATGCGTAGGGAGTTTTGGCCAAAGAAGCGTTTGCTCTTGGCAGCCTCCTGTCACCAAGGAGCCCTGGTCTAGCTGGGAGATCCAGCTGGGCTCGCAGAGCAGACTGCGCTGGTAGGCCGTGCTCTGCACACCAGGGCCAAAGGAGCTGAAATGGGGGACCCTGCCACCTCCAGGGACCCATCATCCACATTCAGAAAGCCAGGGCGCCTTACGTTGGGCGGCTTCTTTGGTTTTGTCTAGGTCTGTGTCCTGTGATTTTAAGCTACTGGTTGCCCATACCGACCAGTCTCCCCATCATGGGATGGAGTGTGCAGGCATGTCCGAGGCAGCTCGGGAGCTCGTGGCCTCCCTGGGGCTGGTTGTGAGGCTGGGCCCCACGGTGCGGAGGGCTGGAAAGCAGCAACAGCAGCACCTCTGGGACGTGGGAGAGATGGCTGAGGGCTGGCTGAGGGGATCTGAGCCTCCTCCACTGCCTTCTCTTTGGATTTTTTTTCCCTTCTTCATATAATAAAGGGTTTGAGATTGAGCCTGGGCTCCCCAGGACTGCATTTTTAAATTCTTTTGTTCTGTAGAGGCCATAGCAGAAGGTGTAATACCTGGGCAGAAGGTGTTGCCTGCCTCGTTACAAAGACGTCGGTGAACGAGTGGTTCTTGCTTCTCATCACCTCCGGGGAGGAGTGTGGGCACCCAAAAAGTCGGGCTCACCCTCAGCACGACGGGCCTTCCCTTGCTCTTGAGTCGGGCAGCTTGCACAGATGTACAGATCGGAAAGATCAATAGTTACATCCACTGCTTTTTGATGGGGGCTCAGAAGGTCTCATTGCCTCTTTTATTGCTCTCCGTTTTACATAAAATAACTGACTCAACCATATAAGTATTGGCATCTTTCAGGCATCTCTTTCTTTGCTAGCTCTCCTGGCAAAGTGCAGGGAGTTTGTGAGCTTTTTTAAACTAGCCTGGAGGGGCTGATTCACTAGAATTTGAATCTCTGGCAAAAAGCTCGCAGTAGCTCTTAAAAGGAACTTAAAAAATATTTCCTTCATGATCCTGCACACAAATAATGGTAAATAATATTTCGAAGGGCAGTCTTTTTTTGAGCTACTGGTACTGGAGAGGTATCTTTTGTCATAAACAACTACTGTATGTATAGTAATGATATGCTTAAATGATACATAACCACCATTTTCCAAGTACTCTTAGTAGAAAGCATTTTATACCACATGGTTGTTTTATTGTGCACATTACTTGTGATTGTTACAAACCCTTGCCAATGAATGACAAATTTACATACACATCATGTCAGCCGGCAATATTTTGCAGCCTTAATTGCTTTAGCTTCAGGCATTCTGTGTCAAAATAGAGTCTTTTACGTCCTGCAAGTTGCTCTGTTTCTTTGCAACAGTTAAATTATTCTGTAATTTGCCTGTTTTCCTTCTAATGCACTGTCCATTAAGTCATTTAATAATTTATGGTATAAAATGTATGATGCAACCTTAAACAGCGTTTAAAACTATCTTGAGGGGTTCCAGTCATTATGGCAGAAAGGACAAAAATCTTAAAATGCATTTGTTTAAAACGTTTTTCTAATAGCTTTTTGCCTGCTGTAAGGACAACTTTTTCTGTACTTATCTGGCCGAGTTTGGCTGGTGAAGTCCAAGGCTGTGATTCCTGAGCAGAGCAGCCGGCGTGGAGAAGAGGTGCAAGCGGACGAGCCGGGGCAGAAGCCAACTTTGGAGCCGATGCCTCAAATGCTTCCGTACACTCACCATCCCTTACTCAGGTGGATACCCTTTAATTGTGGAACAGCCCCTGTGACAGTAGTGTGTGAGTAAAGCCTATAGGACTGGGTTTTCATGTCTTGCAGAAAGCCTTTCACGTTTGCCACTGAGCTCCCAGTGAGAAGAGAGGCAACTGAGAACTTTAACTAAACCCAGAATGACAAGGCACCCTCTACCCAGCCACTTCTACCCTTTCACGGCTCTGATCTGCTGCGTGTTTATTGTGCAGTCTCTAAGGGCTTTATGCTAGAACAAAAACTAGCGTCCAGACCACGCGGCCAACCCAAAATAATACAAATGCAGAGTATTCTGCTAGACAAAAGTCCGGTCTGGAGGTGGTTGCTCTGCTTGGTGCCTGGGTGGCCAATGATCTCCTTTTGGTCAGTTCCTTTTAGAAAAGCTCTCAGGACAGACAGCTCTGAGCAGTTGCCATGTTTCATCTTGGTGTCAGGGATGGAGGAGCTGGAAGTGATTTCCAGGTGCATAACTACAAAGGCGTGCAAGACTGAAGGTGGTTTAACTAAACTCTTAAGAAATTTTCTTGCAGAAAAGGAAAGTCTTCCCGGGCAGAGTGGGGACAAGGACATCCAGTGCCCAGACACTGAGTGCTAATCAGGACTTATTTGGCATATTTGCATATGCAGTGAGTGGTGCAGATACATCTCCTTCTCTTGGATTGAGGAACAGTTATGATCTCTTTTACCATGCACTTTGCAGGGGAAATCACTCTGACAGAGAAGGTCTTTAGCTACCTGAAGGTCCCTGGCAGAGTTCCTTGCTGTGCTGCTCCAAAGACAGCTTAAGAGCCTCAAGGCTTTGGTACAGCCATGCTTGTACTGGTGCTCACCAGCAGCGTGTCTCTGTTTCTTCTGCTGTTTTCTCTTGCAAGTCTTTCTGTCCCAGGATCCTTCTCTCCTGATACATCAGTTTCCTTAAGCAAAACCAAACACCTTGTAATCAAAAGGACGGGGGACATATGATATGTACACAGACAGAATGACTACTTGCCTGTGGATGGTGTGTGCTCATTTCTTTGGGTACAACAGGGTATTTGCCAAGAATAACGGTGAAGGGAGGGGATCAAGTTCAGTGAGATGGTGTTGGTGGAATTGGCTCGGGAGGGGTCCTCCCCCCAGGCTGTGCGCAGCCCCTCGAGTCCGTGGGCGAGAACAGCCGCCCAGATGATTTCTCACCCGTGACTTGGAGGGGTGGCTGCAATTCCTACACGTGTTCAAAAGCAAAGATAGTGATGGGGAAGTGAAGACGCAGCGCTGCTGCCTTCCATTAGCTACTGCACATCTGTGTCACTCTTCCCTCTCTGCTTCAGCCGTTATTGTCCTGTTGGGAAGCGGATTTACCGCTTCTGAGGAATCATGAGCGTTGATTGCCAGAAAAGGATCAACAGGTAAAGAAATACGGTCTGCCGTGTTCCTGTCTGTTTTCTCTGGATTGGCTTGCAACTCAGGGCTGAAGGGCTGATGTAAACAGGAGCCTAGACCTGCTCCATGGCAAGTATTTGAGATGCCTGGTTTGTCTCCCCATGTTGAATGGGAGATGGATGGACATTACACCTTTACGTGGCCATTGTGCACTATTTCTAGTGGCTTTGTACTTGTAATGTCTCAGCCAGAGATTGTTTATATCAGCTGCTTCTGGCTTCTGTGATCTGCGATGCTGAAAGGGTGTCTCTGAGCAAGGGGTGCTGGTGAGTGGCTGGGCGGTGCTCTCTCCCCTGTCTTCCGACCGTGCCTCTTCTGACAGTTTTCGTCTCTGTGCTCTGACAGATGTCTCTGCTTCTGCCTGTTCCACTCCTGCAAGAGCTAGATCCTGCTTTGGTAGTTTATTCAACTTACAAACTTCCCCAAGGCCAGGAAGCTGTGGAACCACATAGGTATAAACTTGGCTTAACATATTCCTAATGAGAAATCCCTGATGGGCGGGCGGTGCTTACGAGAAAGCGCTTTGCCCAATTAGGGCTGCACACCCCATTTGCTAAGGGAGTGGAAGGAGAAATTTGCTGATTTGCCAGTGAGGCTCTCGATTCCCGTTTTCACGTTTAGGTTTCTGTCTTTCCCACCCCTGAAGTTCCCAATTTGGCTTGAATACATTTTGAATTATAACAAATATCCTGATACTCACACCCCATGAATGAGGGCAGAAGGCAGGGGGCAACTCCTGGCTATGTTCCTGTACTGAATTTAATTTTTCATTGATAATTAGACTCTCAAAGCCACCTGATATTTTTGACCAGCGGGAAACAAAGGCCCACTGATTGACTCCAGGGATAGATGCAAGCAGCCCCCACTGTGCTCACGCAGCAGCTTCACAAAGACTCAAAACAAGAGCTGTGGCAAATTGGCTCATCCTGCAAGTTTTGACTGGCCCATTGTGTACAAGTAGTAAATTGAGAGCTGATATTTCTGAGAATTATTTATTAGCAAAGCCCAGTGTCTCACTCCCCTCATAGTTATCCTCTGCAAACAGCTTTTTACCAGTTTGGATGAGCAATCTACAGCACTTCATTATTTTTCTTTTATTCGGGTAATTATTAAAAGACAGCCGAGGTCTGTTCAGACTGGCAGCGGACTGCATCTGTATCCAGCTGGGCTGATACTTTAACAGTTAGGCATTATGTGTTTAATTGTATAAAAAGATAATGGGATGCATTTGCAGGAATTTATTGCAATGTAAACAATAAAAGATTATTATTTTGAGATTCATTTCTGGTTCTTTTTGTGTTGTTGAAATTCTAAATAAAGGTGTCATGGTGACAGTTTCTAGTGGAGTGACCAGTTGTAAGCATTTAGTACAAAGAAGGTGTGAAAATACTAGGCTGAGACCACTTAGCAGAAATCAGAGTTATACATGCTGAGACGTGCAGTGTTAAACCAAATCTGAGTAAGTTGTGGAGGGGAATTGATAACTCTTATTGTTTGATTTCTTTTCTTTCTTTCTTTCTTTCTTTAATTTAATAAAACCAACAGGATGATGTACAGGAAGATAAAACAATGGCTGTTTCATTAGCTGTATTTTCCCCAGCAGCACTTTTCTCAGGTAAGTTGAAAACAGCACCGCTGCCGGGGTCACAAGAACTAGGAAAAAAAAAGCTCCTTGCCCACATTGTGGCAATTCTGTGTGAAGAGTAAAACAACTATTAATCTTTCACAGTAAGATTCCCTGAACAGAAAATAACATCTGTGTCGGTGAGGCTCTGCTTTGCTGGAACCAAGGATTTTTTTGGGTGTGTGGTGAGAACACGCTTGTCCTGGGGTACATTCTGGACATGTTCATAGAGATGAGGAGGTCATTGGTACCGATGAACCTCTTGCAGAACACAGTCGCTTCCTTCCCCAAGGGGAATCTTAGCTGTGGAGTACTGAGGTACTTGCAGGGAGGGTCTTCTCCAGGCGAGAGACATTGAATGAGCTTTTCCTCTTGTGTTTATTTGAGCTGGGTATGGCGGACAGGGTTAGACCAGGAAGGACCTGCAAAGCCTTCTCTTACTAATCCCAGGAGAAGGTAGGCAGCAAGCAAATGTGCAGCCCAGACAGAGTGAGGCTGTGGAAGAAATGTCCACCCAAGGGTGGTGCTCCTGGTCTTGCTCCATCAATGTGCTTGGAAGTCAAGAAGCAGTAACTCCTTCAGGGTCCTTGCGACGTGAAGGCCCCCTTTGGAGAGAACGAAGAAGTACCTTTTGGCCACCTTTCCGGGCGATGGCCTCTGCAGAGTCCTGCTGATGTGAGAGGCAGAGCCAGGGCTGCTACATCCCCCAGCCTACCGCTGCACGGACACCCCTGTGCTTGCCCCCATCCCGGAGCTCAGCATGCACCTCCTGCTCTCGACATATTGGAGAGACTTGGAGATTTGGAGTGAAATCCTCACTTGGTTGAAAATTTGCAGCTCCTAATGGAAAAGCACCCCCAAATTGGAGTCCACAGCTTCAATTAGTGGAAATACTTATCTTATCTTTTAGGCTGCTGTATTAGCAACAGTTCGCCTAGAGTTTTTTTCCTGTGATTTCACCACGGAGCTGAAATAAACCCTCAGTAGGTCACTCTGGAGCTGGTAAGAGGCACAGAATGGCCAATACCAGCTCCTGAGGCTGGGGTGACCAAACGAGGGACCAGCTAATAGCTTGTGGCCTTCAGATGCACCCCACAGGCCAGTTGCCGCTCTTCTGCAACCAGAAGGTAAATTTAGGCTATCCTCATGGGGCCTCGTGCAGTGCTTGCGCTGAGATGGCTGCATGACACATGATAGTGAGACCACACAGGTACTGTGACTGCTGTCCCCCAGCAGCATCGTTTTATCCTTTCAGCCTTGGACAAAACAATACAATTATGGGAACTAAAGCTGCTGTCTTTGATGATGAGAAATTCTTTTGCAGCCTTGATTTTGAATGCATTTGAACATGTTGCCCACAAGATGTAGAGAGAAATGAGCTGTGCATTTAACTGGAGCAGTTGTGTATTCTGCTGGTGTCACTCAAGTAAAGTGAAGCTCTGTGAGCTATAAATATGTCTAATAGTGAAAAAGAAGTACCTCATCCTGAGAGATTTTTTCCAGTCCCATGATTTGCTTGCACTGAGGTTAAGCCAGACCCTGGGCAAGCTGAGGCATTCTCACCACCTGGAGAGGCTCAGCTCTCTGCCAAGGGAAGCTGTCCTGTGGTGCAAGGAGAGCCCAGTCTATCTTTTCCTGGCAAATCCCGCACGGCTGGCTCTGCTGCACGGCCCTCCCTGCAAAGTCCCGTCGGTGCCCATCTCCCGCAGGCAGCGCTCAGGAGACCCACACGCAGCAAAACCTTTCTGCAACCGTGGGGCCCTCTGAGCCCTTAGACACTTGGTCTTGTACTCACAATTTGTGTTTTTAATACAAGCAGCCACCAATTTGTTGGTTCTATAAAAATAACGGCTAAATTATTCCCACCAACTGAATTCCCGTGGGATGGATTTGGCCCCACACCTGGGATGTACCTGGATTTAGCCTGTGCTGGGCACTACTAGGGTCCTTCTCCAGTACAAGGAAAGGTGGATCCATAGTTTTCCTCCTAGACTGGGCTGTGTTTCTGGTGAAGAAAGGAATTAAGTCTACACAGGGCTTAAGACCTGTTCAAAGTAACAGTGCAGAGATTAATTCTTTGAGGACAATTAATGGCAAAATATACAGGGCATATGGGCCATGACTATGTCATTTGCTGAATATATTCAACCTCCTCAAAGTGGAAAACTGCCCTGATTCGACAGTATAAAGAAATAACATAAAAATGGAAGGACAATTGAGGTCCAGTTGTCAGAGAGACTCGAAATTAATGTTGAACAGTTGAATCAGAGTGAAGTGAAATATCTCAGGCACATAATCTGCTCATTAAAAATGCCAGTTTCTGATGGTTGAAACTGAAATCTTCAAATGGTTTCAGATAGACAAAAATAGACAAAATGAAATGATAAAACAGCTTTTGAATTTTTTTTCAAAGTTAAAAGTTCTGATTTTTAAAATCTAAGGGTCATGTTTTGACACCAAATGTGGCTAAATACAACTAAACCAATCATAAGCACAAAGTATTATTTATTTCTTCTTGTTATGAAACCCAAATACCCTTTTTTCTTGTCAGCTCAAAATGAAAGGTTATTTTTTCCAGTTTAGCCACCGAACCGAGGATTCAATTATTTGCATACCTCCGGTTGTAAGACATTCTAATATTTATCTTGCTGCCGCTGCTGCTAGAGACACAAGAATTATCTGCTGCTCTGGTAGGGAAACAGAATTAAAAAAACCTGAACATGTAGGTCCATTATTTCCATTTCACAATAATTATGCCGCGTGTTAAACAATGTATACTTCCATCTAATGCAAAGCCTGCTACCTGGAAATACACAATTACCATAATACCTTGCTGGTTAGACATACGGTGAGACTATGATTATGCAGAGTGTTGGGAGAACTTTATGTATAAAATTATTCTTGAGAAGAAGAAGGGGAAAAAAAACCCTGAAGTAAAAAGCTAAGCCGGCACATTATCTAATTCTCAATGTAAAATAATGCAGAAGTGCGGAAGATGAACATCTGATTTGTCACATCTGATACGCTAATGTTTTATCCAAAAGGAAGAACACATTGTAACATGCTCATTCATCTGCATAAACACCACCTGGCCCTTTACAGGCACCTACTCAAGTAACAAAAGTTAATGGCAGCCCATTTGTAGCCATTTCACTGGTAGGGATGGAGAGGGTTGGGGTTTTTTTCTTTTTAAAGTAACATATTTACACAAGTGTCTGTTGAGGAACAGCTTCCCTCTGAGTGCTTGCTTCTGAAACCTCATTCTCAGTGACTGTAAATTAAAGCAATTTTAAATAAATGTTAGAAAACAGTATTTAAAGCCTGTACTGAGCATGATCACACACACACACAATGCACATCTAAACACATGTGCACACATACAGTTTTTAATCCCTGGCCATCCGCTGCTGTGGAGACACACCAGAGGACTGTAATGCAAATCTATATTTACCCAAAAGTGCTGCTCTGATCATGATCTAAATAGCAGCTAGATATGGTTTCTAATGTATGGCTGGGGATGAAACAGATTTGTTGCTTGTTTTTTTTTTTAACTGGAGCATCGTGGTGGCATGCTTCAGTAAACATATCTTTGTGCTACATTACACATATGTGTATATCATCACTTTGCTTTCAGACTAAAATAAAGCCTGGGCACCCAATTCACTAAAATGCTGTGTACCAGCTCTGCTGCCTTCACAGCAAATTTAGGCGGGAAGGTGTGAAAGCCAAAATAAATAGGTGAATTATGGAGCTATGAAAGGTGTGGTTTGGTTTGTTCCCCCCCCCCCCCCCTTGCGAAGTGCCTAGGTCTGGCTGAGCTTCAGTGGCAGCAGGATTAGGAGAAGTTCTGCAGAGGTGTAGCAGGACCTGGGCTGGCCTTGGGAGAAGCCATCTATCGCTCCCCTGGCTCAGCCCAGCATTAACAGCAACCTTTTATTTTCTGCCCATACTGTCCCAAACAGTGTTTTTAGATGAGAGCTCTTTTTTATTAGCACATGTACATCTAAAAAGACTCCATAACAATCAGTGTATGTCTTTCATAAAACTATGGGGTCTACACATAGCAAAAGAAAGCAGTAGGGAAAGAAGAAAGGAGGGAAAACAAGTGGGTTCAAGCCTGACACCAGGGACATCAACTCCACTCACCACAAAACTTGCAGGTATCACTGTCCTCCCTTTACTCATATTAGAAAGTGAAGCTCTCTTTCTTTCACACATCCTCTCACGCTTTCTTTCTCTTTTCCTGATGCTCTCAGAGACGTCTATCTTTAGTCAGTCACCACTGCTGTAAGTTTCTTTAAGTTGTAAGTGGATGACCATCCCAATTTGTCAGAAGAGTTCCTGGGGATACAGTCCCTGTTTGATGAAATTGGAAGTTGCTAAATTAACAAAAGACTGACTAAAGATATGACTTTTTGTTTGTGGTAGAAATCCTGTTTTACCAGCAACTCTTCTTAAAGAACCCTACAACAAATCATGTAAGACTGTACATTCATGTTCCTGTACTTTCTTTTCTGTTAAATAAGACTCTGAATTTAAGATTATTATGATCTGTGCATGTGTCTCCTTGGCAAGTTGGACCTCAGCCTGCATCCTTGCTACCCGCAACCCTAGAGATCACAAAAGAGTAGACGCCATTTGAACTAATTTCCCCAAATCAGTTTCACTTTTACACTCTCTCAGAGTGTACATGGCCTCTTGAGCACATGCAGAAGCCCTGTGAGTAGCAAAGGGGACACTGCCATCATCATTCTCTCTGCATACCTCGATAGAAAGAAAGGCTATTGCTCAAAGTGCCATTGTACAAGTGCAGAGGGGCATAAGCTGAGTCCAGAGTACATCATAGCTACATGTATATTTGAAATAAAAATCTCCCTGTTAGCCCAGTCTGCTGAAGAAAGGAGAATGTCAAGAGAATACTTATCTTTTTTGCCTGCGAGGGAAAACAGATCTGAGATCAATGGGAGTCCTCAAAGGGAAGTTGAGAGGGTCCCTTTAAGAGTAATCAATGTTCTGTTTTTTTCCAAGGGGAAAATAGTTTTCTGTTTGCTTCTTCCCCCCCCCCCCCCAAAGAAATGCCATTAGCTCTTTCATTGCTTCATTGTTATGTTATATCCTATCAGTAATCATTATTCCTATTGTAACAAAGTGTCCACAGTATTTTATGGAGGAGCCACATAGCTCCTGTCCCAGACAGTCACCTTGCCTATCTCTGGAGAGAGGGAGGCTGCTGTGCTGGCTAAGCAGAGGGCAGGGATGCCAGCGGCTCTTCTGGGTGGAGCAGGGCAGGAACAGTGAGTGTGTAATGAGGATTATTCCTTCTTCTTGATGGAGGGGGACTCTAGCATTATGGTAGCACCTCTGGGCACTGGCAGACAGCAATGCATCTTTAAGCGTCAGGTACTTGGGGTCTTCAAAGCACATCAGGGTTTCTGTGTCCTCACGCACCCGCATACCTTTTGAAATCTCCCTGCTGATGCTGTAACTAAAAACGTGAGAACTGAACCCACATCTCCCGAGAGCCTCCACTAAAACCTGTGAGGTGCAGCCCCTTCCTGGTGAGCAGGGCACTGGTGACACGCTTTCCCTCTCTCTGCAGTTCCCAGGCTGTGCACCACCAAGACACCCTTCTTTCTCTCCTGTCCATATTATCCACATACAGCTTAACGCATCAGGCTGGGACCTAAAACTGTTTCCTGGCTTTGTAGCTGTGGTCTTGGAGTCATGACTGCTGCTCGCACCCGCAGTAAGAGCAAAACCCTCCCAAAGCCCAGCTCGCAGCCAGAGTCGTACAGAGAGCACAGTGGCCCGAGCGGGAGCCGCGTGCCTGGCACGGCCGCAGTGGTGGTTGAATGAACTTTGAGCCTCGCCTAGAAATAAGCAGCTTCATTTGTGCACATTCGTGCATGCAGATATGGACACACGCTTGCACACTGGGGGTTACAGAAAATCTAAGATTACTACTCTTTGCTAATGAGTAGACTGTGTTCAAAAAGTATATAACTCCATTCTGCAGAAGTGTTGCCAAAGTTAGCAGCTAAGCATGAAAAGTGATTGCTTTTTCAAAGCCAGTAGTGTTTTTAACAGTTATCTGCTGCAAATGTGAGCCTGGTTATTGCAATTGTTTATATCCCTTGCACATCTGTAAAATTGAAATAATCCAGTCTGTGGCAGTAGATCAGAATCTAACCCACCGATTCCCTCGTTAGAATTTATTTGGTAAGGAATATGAAATGTCAAACATGGGGGCAAAACCCATGGCTGAGCACTTTTCCCGTCCTGATCCTTAGAGATGAAACAGAAAGAATTCACAAGCAGCTCTACAGTCTGCTGGTGAAAATAGATTATTATGCACAGCCAGTCATACGTGCTTCTCTTCTGGATTTAAGTGGATTAAATAAGGTGTTATTTACAAGGAAATAATGTTTTTGAAATTATTGGAACTTAGAGAAAGCTCTTTCTTTGCAGCCCTGCGTACAAGCTTTCCATCAAGAAATGCTGATGGCTTGTTATGTTTCAGCTGGTATAACTGCTGTCTTTTTGGAACAAAGGAGCAATTAGAAATCATTTGTTATAAAAGCCTCTTTCCTTCTCTTATAAGAGCCTTTGTCTTTTGCTGACCCTTTTGAAACTTGCAGTTTTGCAAAAAAAACCTTGAGAGAAGGAGGCTTTCTTGTCTTTAATCTAAGAGCAAAGTAAGAGCCTAAGTAACTGTCTGTGGTCCCACTTTAATCAAGTTAATGCAGCCTGCTAGACTACAGGCTTTGCTTAGTACAAAGAGACACTCAGATGTAAGCTCATGAGTGGATACTTTCACAGGGCATTCGACTAAAAAACAGCTCTATGAGATAAGAGATCAGGTCCAAGAGGAGTCAATGACATGGCATACAGGAGATTGATAGGGGCTGGGAAGGATGCTGGGGTGTTGTGGAGGAGAGGTGTAGTGGCAAAAGCCAGCTGGGCCTTCTCTCTGGCATAATTTCCTTTATAAGGTGCTTGTGAAAAAGAAGTGCACCGTGATGGACCTTTGTTTAGTTCAAAGGTTTTTACCTCTTTATTCTAAAGCCCCATTGTGAATTCACAGGGCTTAAAATATGTATCACTGTCCCTTTCATTTTATCCTTCTGAAAGAAATCAAAGGCAAATAAAAAAAAAAAGTTTTTTTCCAATGAGCCTAGTCTGTTTGAAATTGTGTGCTGTTTGTACATATGGTCTCTCTATATTGTGTGTTCGAATCTTTTTGAATTTTGTATACAAGTTGGGTAGACATTATACTTTAAAAAATAAAAGTGGGGGGAAGTTCCAGGTAACTTCTAGGTAAGTAGAGTGCTCTTTCTACTCTGCTCCCCAAAGAGAAACTTTAAAAAATGTTTTAAAAGAAATGGCACCAAAACTTTCCACTTTCTCCTCCCCACCCCCCCCGTACTATAAAATTTGTGGACATTCATTTGACATTTCTTTAATTACTGCAATCCTTCACCTTCATTTTTATCAGCTCTTATTATATAAAACAACATCATTTAAACATAAATATATCTCTCTGCTTTCCAGAATCCTAGCCTAGGCAGAAGAAACAACAAATAAGACTGAGTGTGTAATAAAATCCACAGGGTTTATTTCTGCTTCTTTCCACAGATAATAAATACACTAGCACAGCTGCATTACTCCACATCATATGCAAAAGAATTTTGTCATGAACGTTACTAATTGTTTAAGGATACCTGGTTTGCTGCTGTGGGCATATTTTTCATTTAGAAGGAGGAGAGAATTGCTTGCTTTCTCTATTTGCAGGGCACTCGGTGCTCTCTGCTGACATATGATATGTAGTTTAAATTCTATCTTGTATCTGCTCAATACATTTAAAGCGTAATCTCAGTGATTGACAGTTTTCATGAAAAAATGAAATGATCTGGTTTTACTGTGAAGACAGAATAATCTGTTAACAGAGCAAAAATATTGGTGACACTACAGTGTTTCCAAAGGAAATATTTTGTGCATCATCCTGGGATGTGAATCAAAACAATCATGACAGGTGAATGAAAAGAAGAAAATTAAGATATAGCTACAAACAAAAGCAGCATTAATAATTCAGGTAAATAAACTTCAGTATACAGAAAGGAAGCATGCTGTCAAGGTGATGGAGAATGTTTCCTGAAGTACAGCACATCTAGGCAGCAGAAAAATATATAGTGGTTTAATGTTTTACATTTCCACAAGGGTTTTTTATATCCCTAATTTCACTCCCCTTTGTTATGTTTTCCCAGGTAATACTGTTTAGTGTGATCCATAAGCTAAACCCAGTTAAATGAGTTTGGTTTTTAATATGGTGAACTTCATTACAAATTTAAGGTGCGGAGGATGGCCACACTGCAAATGGGATAGGTGTCTCTCTTCCTCTTTAATATACTGCAATTTATTGATATTCAGCTTTAATTGGCATGCAACACTGCCTTCTCTGCCTAGCTAGCGCTGCTTTTCTGGCTCTGGGAGGGACTTGGGTCCTCTACTGGGATCTTTCAGCAACATTTTAATATTCATGGCAATTTATTTTTAATTAGCCATGCAGTTGGGCCCCAACCCGACCCAGATGCGGGCAGGCTCACTAGTGGTGCCGGTGCCGGTGCACTGCGGGGCACCGTCCTGGGCTGCTCCTACTGCTGTCCTGCACCGCCTGGCCTTGGGGGATGCTTCCTCGCCTGCAGCAGAGACCCCCACCACCCGCAGGTTTCCAGTCCCGCCGACCTAACTGGAGGGAACGGGACAGTGAGGCCGCGCTGCAAGGACAGGCGTTTGGATGCCCCGGCAGGCAGCCAGAGCCGCCCCTGCCTCGCGGAGGAGCGTGGAGACCACCCGCCTCCCTCCTCCTCCCTGGGGAGTGGGCTTTAGCTGGCGGGAGGTGCCTCCGGTGGGGTTCTGCAGGCGGGGGTCTCACTCGCGTCTGCCTTGAGCAGCTCTTGGGCATGGGAGAGAGAGAATAGGGAGTGGGAGGCAGCCATGTAATTTTTGGACTCCTTTTGGTCTGCCTTTCAATCACAGCTCGTGTCAGGTCTTCCTCTGGTAGCTCCATTGCTGTTCCCTCCTAAAGCATGTGCTCTTGGAAACCAAACCTGGGATAAATGAATACTTTACTAACAGCTATGCCTTTAGTTGTAGTTAGTGTTTTCTCTTTATATTCTCATTTAGGGTAGCAAGTAGTAAAGGCCCAGGTTTCTCCAAGATTTTAAATGACTGCATATAGTCTTATGAAATGCATTAAACATTACTACAGTAAGAAAAAAACCCAAACCCACAAACTGCAGGAGAAAAACAATTTGTACTTATGACTCCAGTGCAAACTCGACTGTTTCAGTGTTTATAAATATTCCTCTGTGGAGAGAAGCGTGTGTATTATAATAATTATGCATTAGTGCCTCATTAGTAGGGGGTAACTTCCACGCTGTTTCTTTTTCCTCTAGTGTATTTTTGATAAGTTAACATTTAAAAAAATTCTTATTTAGCGTAACCAGGAGAATGCGCATACTTGTGTCTGTGTGTCTGTGTGTGTGAGCATTCCCCAGGGGCAGGGGAACGGCACCGCATCCCGCTCATGATCTGTCATGGGGGGAGCTGCCAGGGCTGGGGAATGGGGAATCCACGGGCCCGTACCACATAGGAAATACTGCTGCCGTGAGTCACTTTGGTTATCTGGATTTGGGGAGGCGTGTGCGTGTGCGTGTGTCTGCCTGCCTTCTAGCCCACAGCGTTAGCTGGCGTGGGGCAGCGGCAGCCCCCGGCTGTGCTGTGGCTCGCGGCCCCCCGCGCTTTGGCCGGCAGAAAACGGGGCACGGCGGGCAGCTGGTGGAGCGTGGCCATGGCCTCTGTGGCCTCCGTGCGTGCCCACGCAATAGACACCGTCTCTGGCGTGACTCATCAACCCATTGTGCTGTCCCAGTGCTTTTGAATGATTTGATAGATGAAATGATTGTATTTTTCTGGATGCTGATTTTTAATAGCACTTGAGATATCAAGTGTTTGCAAAAGGAAGGTAGTGGTGCTGTATATCCTTTTAATCCATCACAGCCCCATGACTTTCACTAACGGCCAGGAAACGATAACTTGGCACACCATTTAATCTTTTTTCACTTTCCTCAACAATAAAAGCTGATCAAGTGTCTTTTCAACTTTGTTTGTGGCAGAGACTTGCGTCTGCATATGGACCGTATTAATCCTGGGGGGAGAGAGAGAGAGAGAGATCCGAGATAATGAAGGAATGAAACACTTCTGAGACTTTCCTTACTGTCACTCCTGCTACCAGAATTATAATTACATTATAGAGAGGAAATTAGTGCTAACCTGAGAGGAGCAATTCCACTGTAAATTCTACCCCATCATTAATTTCCTTTTTGCACTCCGAGTCAAGGTTGCAGTTTATAGAATAGCTGAGCAAGAAGACGCTTAACTAACCCTTTCTGTTTACAGAAAGCAAATTGACTTTGGAGCAAATCGCCTTCTCATTGTTTAGAAAGACGAAATAGTACATCAAGGAAAAATATACTAATTGATGGCTTTCTAAATAAAGCATGAGCATAGAGTTATACTAAATTGGTTGTCTTGTGCCTCAAATTAATCTCTTCATTATATGGCACTAGGCTGAGTATTTTGTGTTTCAATCCGTCTTTTAGAACACCGTTTAATTAATCAACTTAATGATGACAGTTTTTAGCTTGTGACAAATGATACATTTATGCAGGCAATGTTTCAGATGATCCATGCTATTGTAAGCAAAAAGAAAAGAAACATCAATTTAGAAGATTAGATTATTATGCCATGCTTTATACTCTCTATAGTTTCTCTAACGAAAAAATTGAGGTTTAGGTTATAAGTAGACTGCCACCTGGAACTAATAATATTAAATAAAACTTATATATACACTATCTGCCTTCCCCCAGTAAATATTTTGCTTAAGAAATAATGTTAACTGTATATTCAGTCAAATTGGAACTTAATCAAAATAGAAATCATTGCAGTTGACAACGTGATCACGAGTGACTTTGTTCTAGAAAGTTAAAACGTTGTTAGCAATACATCCATGTGTTGCACTAGACATAAGCTAACTCTTCTTCACATGTGAACAGAAACTGATCCTGTTTTATAAGGTGAGAAATCAGGCAGGGAAATCTGAGCAGTAACAAATGAAGGGCACCAGCCTCCACCCCGGAGCCCCTGTCACGAGATGCGAATCGCTTCCTCAGAGATGGGTGGCTGGGCACGTCCTCAGTGGTACAGAAAGACTCCTAAACTGTAGCTGGCTCCTTTCACCTGGGTGTGACGTGGGGGAACCCAGCTGCTTCAGGGGTAGCGTTTTTGTGGGACTGAACTTTTCTTTATGCTTGATCCACAGTGCAAAATGGTACATGTTTGTACATAAAGCTCCCTTCGCCAGCAGGGGCAGAAGCAAGTATTTTGTTACAAACATCTCCTCACTGTTTCAGAAATTTTTTTTTTTCTATGCAGTTTGTGTTGTCTGCCATACTCAATGTACTTGGTAAGTGATGTTTAATATTTCACTAATTTCCCCCCCTGTATTTTACTAGCTAGATATGAAACAGTAATCTCAGAAACTTCCAAAAAAGTGAGATACAGGCATAAGCTTCCAATTCAGTCCGTTAGTCTTTAGCCAAATAAATTATTCCTAATGGGAAAAATTATACACATTTGTGATACCAAAAATATTGGTTTTGAAGTCATTAAAACTCAGGCATCCAATGAATCATCTTTTTAGTTAACAGGTCACTGCTGTTTGAACTCTGCAAGCTTCATGACTGGCAAAAGGGCTGCTCTTAAAAATGTCTAAATATTTAATAGAGATCAGCAGATCAGTGAAGAACGGGATATCCACAGGTGGGTCAGAAGTGATGCTAGTGAGAGAAGGACAACATCTCCAAGGGCCTTGCCAGCTCCGCAGAGCTGGTGTGGGTAAAGAAAATGAAAGCACTTAAGAAAAATTTATTGTAGTCCTGACTGGCCACAAAAGCATCACGTCTGTCGTGTCGCTGTTTCCTCCTTCACTTTGGAGACAAACACTACCCAGGTTCCATCCCCTCCTGAGGTTTCCTATTTGCCTCAGTGATTTGGGAGGGGAATAAATGACACAGGCTCCTTTTCTGTGTCATACTGCCACCCCTCTGCCCCCTTCTCCTCTCCTTCATGCACCCCAAGTCAGTTTATGCAGCGCTTCCCTTTGTATGGGGAAGGCTGGGGCTGCTTGGGGCTGCCCTGAAAGGACGAGATCAGCCCAGGCTCTTTCAGGCATGGCACTGTTGGTACATCCGAACTGGCTGAGGGCTCTGGGGCTGCAGCCTGTGTGTATGTGGTGGCAGGAGAAGGTGTGGGTGAAGATGCAAGCTCCACTGGAATTAAATAAATTAACTTTAAAAAAAACCCCACCCCTAGATGAATAGATTTGAAATAGTTCTGGTGCCAGAGTTTTGACAGGCTTTACAATAGGCTGTTTAAAATTATATACAAATTAATAATCATGATTAGAGGATAAAGTTAGGTGGTAGGAGCACAGGCCAAATGCAGCTGGCTGATGCAGAGTGCTGTGAGCACTGCTGCATTCAGAGGGACCACCATGGAGCCAGGGGCAAACATGGGTCCCCCCCACGGGGACCTGGCTGTGAGCGGCACCAAGGAGGGGCTCCCGCAGTGTGGAGGGGTCCCTGAGGGGTGCATGAGCCAGGGGAGCAGCTCCTGTCCCATGCGCTCATGCAGAGCGAGACCCTGTACGGCGATGTCCCTCTCCGCATGGGCACAGGGCTCTGCAGGTGCCAGAGGGAGGGGGCTGCTGGGGCTGGTGTGGGGCCAGCCCTCCCTGCTAAGGCTCCTGCTGGCTGTGGCCGGTGGTCCTGGACACTGCTGCGGTGGAGAGACCGTCCGTCTGACTGTGCGTGCTGGCCCTTAGCCCATGCAGCACCGTCTGTTTGAATGTGGGCACCTTGTGCAACTTCAAAGGTTTCTTGTGTTTCATAGCCATGTGGGTCTGTACGGGTTGGTTTGACTCCTGATGGTGTCAGATCAGGTTCAGAGTTCATCAACTTGAACAAGACATCATTTGGTCATCAGTGTCCACAGGTAGAGGATTGTATAACCCATATATCTTGTCAACACATAGGTAGCTAAGTAAAACAGTGTGGTGAAAGTGGGCAGAGTGTGGGACAGTTACCGTGGTGTGATGCTGCATTGGCTCCCTGCTTCTCTGCGCTAGTGTATTACAAGAATTTCATTAATGTAATTCTTAAGAAAGCAAAATGCAGTGATGTTGATTAACGGGATTACATTTTCCTTAGATAAGAGATTATAAAAAATAAATGCTAATAAAGTAATATGGCACGATGTCATGGGTTATGCCTCTGTGAGAAATGAGAGCAGCATCACTTTGTGAGAAATATAATATCACGCTTCATCCTTTCAGATATGCAGGGACTTACATGGACCTGTAGTCAATGCTACTGGAGTGCAGCAGAAGTAATTCCTTGGTAAATAGTTAACAATGTACATGCGTAGAAATGCGTTTGGGTATTACAAATGAGAAAATAAAAAAAAGGAAAAAAGCTGAAGTCCACCTCAACATCTTGGTTTAGTCTCACTGCCATTGAGTCAAGAACTTAGAGGTGGGAATTGTAGGGCTGAGAGTGCTTCATTGCTTATGCCTGAAGTACAGCAGGAAAATTTCCCATAAATCATGAAAAAACAAAGTCAGGACTATCTATTAAAATCCAGCATGCTCTAGTATACAATGCTGTATTCAATACAAGCCCAGCAATGGGTTCTTCTATTTCAGTAATAGTCATCTGCTCGGCAGCTAGATGTTTTTTCAAGATATGCTGCACTTCTCCGTGCGATGTTGATATTTGAGAATGCCACATAACTGTTTTAGGGCTTTTAGAAACAGCCCTAAGAGTTTTGGGTTTTAGCGGAATTGATAAGAGGAAAGCCAGCATAAGAGCCATTGCTTTGATGCGTATTATAATAGCAGGCAAAAAACACCCTGGTTAGCCTTGAGAGCAGACCACTACACTGAGTAGTACTCAGTTCTTTGGGGCTGATTATGGCCTATTGAGGCAGAAAACTTGTTCGAGTTCAAACTCTTTGAATTCCTTGTTCACTCAATAGAGTGTCAAAAAAGAGCATTCAATG
>NC_091490.1:18000048-18077283 GCF_947461875.1 Haliaeetus albicilla | reverse complement strand
CTCCCTTCTTCCCGGGCACAGCTTCACTCCCGAATTCTCTACCTACACCCTGAGTGGTGCAGGGGGACAGGGAATGGGGGCTATGGCCAGTTCATCACATGTTGTTTCTGCCGCTCTTTCCTCCTCAGGGACAGGACTCCTCACGCTCTTCCCCTGTTCCAGCATGGGCTCTCTCCCATGGGAGATGGTTCTCTATGAACTTTTCCAATGTGGGTCCTTCCCATGGGCTACTCTTCCTCACGAACTGCTCCAGCGTGCGTCCCTTCGACACTGTGCAGTCCTTCAGGAGCACAGACTGTTCCCACGTGGGTCCTCTGCAGGGTCACAAGTCCTGCCACAAAACCTGCTCCAGCATGGGCTCCTCTCTCCATGGGTCCACAAGTCCTGCCAGGAGCCTGTTCCAGCATGGGCTTCCCATGGGGTCACAGCCTCCTTCGGGCATCTACCTGCTCCAGCGTGGGGTCCTCCACAGGCTGCAGGTGGATATCTGCTCCACCGTGGACCTCCCTGGGCTGCAGGGGGACAGCCTGCCTCGCCATGGTCTTCCCCACAGGCTGCAGGGGAATCTCTGCTCCAGTGCCTGGAGCACCTGCTCCCCCTCCTTCTTCACTGACCTTGGTATTTGCAGGGCTATTTCTCTTACATGTTCTCATTCCTCTCTCTGGCTGCAGTTTCTGTGCCACAGCAACTTATTTTTCCCTTCTTAAATCTGTTATCCTGGAGGCGCTACCACTGTCACTGATGGGCTTGGCCTTGGTCAGCAGTGGGTCCATCTTGGAGCCAGCTGGCTTTGGCCCTGTTGGATGTAGGGGAAGCTTCTAGCAGCTTTTCACAGAAGCTATGCCTGTAGCCCCCCTCCACTACCAAAACCTTGCCATGCAAACCCAACACAGATGCCCAGTTAGTTCCCAAGCAGCAATCCACCCCGCTGGCCAACTCCCCCCAGTTTATATACTGGGCATGATGTCATATGGTATGGAATATCCCTTTGGCCGGTTTGGGTCAGCTGTCCTGGCTGTGTCCCCTCCCATCTTGTACCCCTCCAGCCTTCTTGTTGGCTGGGCATGAGCAGCTGAAAAATCCTTGACTTAATATAAACACAACTTAGCAACAACTAAAAACATCAGTGTGTTATCAACATTCTTCTCATACTAAATCCAAACATAATACTGTACCAGCTACTAGAAAGAAAATTAACTCTATCCCAACTGAAACCAGGACACCTTCTCAGGCAATAAAGCTAGTTAGGTGTACCTCATCTCTGTTGTCTTCTAATCACTGATGGATTTTGGGTGGTTCTTTCTGAAGAGTGCAGTTCCTGCAGAAAATCTTTATCAGTGTTGCTATGGTTGAGTTCCTCCCCTGGTACTGGCATCTACAGGCATACTGACAGAAAACTGAACAAAAAGGCTTGGCCTTTGCACCTCCTTCTATTGGACTGGGGAAGCTGCGAGGTATCAGTGACTTTTTTAAACTGATGGCTTTCAAGCTTCAAGGCAGGGGGGTGGCTACTAAAGGATTTGCAAAAGTGAGAAAAGAAAGAGTGCTGTTTGAATAATTGCGTTGTTTGAAATACTTTGGAATATGCATCCCAAAGACAGTTTAGTCTGAAATAGTATCTTCCATCCAGTTTGTCACTTGAAATTATGTGATAACTTTACACTAACCTTACATGAATTTGGTAAGTATTGCTAATTCAGGTATGTATTCTCTCTATTGAAAAATCATTGGACATACATACACAATTGCATGTTTCTAGTATTTTTGAACAAAGTTTTCATTGGGAAGTGAGACTAGAAGGACTCATCTTCTCTTACAACTAGTTGGAAACAAATTAATGCCTATTGTAATTTTGAGAGAGGTTAGGTACTTGCCCTGGTTGCTCTGGCAATTGGTCTGTATTTATTTTGAAAGAAGGGTTTTTCATAATATTATCTAGCCATAGATTACTCCATTTCATTTACATCACATTTTAAAAAGTACCCATCTTTAATCTGTTACCAAGATTCAGTTAGCAAGTTTTTGTCTCTATATGCTACACACCTAGATCTATGTTCTCTGGAGGGAATTGCTAGGCAATGTTTGACAGTAGTAGTAAATGGCTTATAGTTCAGCTAACCCATGCCTGTTTTCTCAGTCTGGCACACGTTTCTTGCTAGGGAAAAATGGTGATTATCTGGTTTTGGTCATATTTGTTGCATGGTAAAGTATCTTCTTGGAGGTGGCCAAGGACAACTTGGCTTTTTCCTGTTGGTGAGGTCCTCAGCTGTGAGGGATGTTTTATAATTATTTAGATTTCCAACTTTTTAAGTGTATACCATGGTACTGAACACTCCAGGATTTTGAGATTGCTTTATCTTAAAACAGTAGAAACTTCCTTTGAATGAATTAAAGCTATGTATATGGAATCTTTGCACTCTTTCTTGTTTCCTGAGGCAGATACATTGTCAGAGTATGCCTTACAATGATTTGTACTGGTGCGATTTTGCTCTTCTCTAGAGTTGCTTTGTTGTGCTTTTCTACTGATTTTGATCTTGAACATCTAAACCATTGTATTCCTCCTCCCATTTAAAATGCCTTATTTTTCTGATGAAAGATATTTGTTTCAAGCCTGAGCTAAACAGCAGCAGTCTCAGGAAACAGTATCTCAAAGTGTGCATTGAGGGAGAGGATATTTAATGTATACTCTTCTATTTTTTTTCAAAATGTACTCAACAGAACCTTGCTGTTACCCACATGCAGTGTAAATAAATATTTGGTATTGACCACTTTTTCTTTATTCTTCATCGTCACTCTTCTAATGCTTCCTTGGTTTCTAGCAGAAAATGTCTTTTTAAAAATGTTATGGGTGTATACAGAAGTGGTGGGCTTTTTATCTTTTTACAAGTTACTGAGAGTACCTGTCAGCTGCCATAGGACAGTTCATGACTTGCAGAGTGGTTGGGGTTTTCAGCTTTATTCTGGACTTGAAGAGCTTGCTTTTCTCCCAAATTTCTAAAGGTTTTGGTCTCTTGCACCTTCTTAATGGGACCAAGGCTGTGAAGTTTTGATGCTGTCAATCTGTCCTATGGCATTTTGGATTTTAAATTGTTTACCGTATCAGGTTGCTTATTTCATAAGCTTAATGCTGGATTGTGTAACTTAATTGGGCAAATAACTATGTTTCTAAGTGCTTCATCAGAAAGTGATTCTAGATCTCCCAGCATGGCTATCCTCTAAAGGGTTTCATTTTGGATTGTAATAAAATCTAATCTTACTGATCATTCAACCCTTTTTCATCACATAGATGCTATCTCCCCAAAATAAACAAATGCAAGCATTGTTGAGAATTTTTTTGTTTTCAGCGTATTGTTACCATAGATGCGTTTTTCTAGTTCAGTCAGGTTTAATGCCCTCCCAAACCTTCTTTTATATATTTCTTATTGAGTACGATATTCCAACTGCTGTGGTGTTTCCATAGCTGGCCTTCTCTAAGCTGACTGAAAATGATTGGTTTTTATATCCACCTCTAATCAGAAATAAACGATGTCCTTTTCACTGGTGTGTACTGTGAACAAAGAATACCAGTGTGTGACTTTTTGTCTTATACATATGTCTATACTGACAGATAAAAAGCGTTCTACTCAGTTGTTCTGCTTAGGTTTGTTTTGTTTTGTTTTTTAACCTCTGATACTCTGTGGTCTTCAGGAATAATTTCAATCCCAATATTGTAGTTAATCTAAAATGATTTCCACTACGTCCCTCCTGTGACTGCAGAACAGATCATACGCTAATTTGGTGCTCCTTTCCAGATTTACTACTACCAAAGCAGAAGTCCACATTGAAAGGCCCATTTCCAGTCCAGCAAGCTCTCCATGTCCGCATTCATGTTTCCATGAAATTAGGAATCAAAGTTTCGAAAAGTATAACATCTGAATCAGAATAAAGCGTTCTTATTCTGGAACAGGTGGAATCACATGGTATTACACTAACATACCTATGAATCCACATGTAGAAGTCCTGAATTTCTCCACTCCATTGTAAAGATAACCAATAAAAAGGACTACTCAAGTACAGAGCAGAAAAGTGGCACTTCATTTGGCTTTTGCCAAGACTTCTCACACTTCTGTGTTTATTGCTAATGTGAGCTTCCCACTGTTTCATTAAACAGGCTGTTCGTGGCATCCTATTTTCTTTAGCAGATTTCTATCACAGCAGTTATTGTCAGACTTGACAGACTGGCAGCTGGAGATATGAACCAGGCATAGTTGGAAAAAATTTAGGTGTTTAAGGACTCTTATCTTTTTCAATTGCTTCTTTTTTTTTTTTCTTTTTTTTTCTCTAAACTGAATGTTGTCCTATTATTCTCTTAAAGTAGAAATGTGGGCTTTAATTTTCCCTCCTCTCCTGTGAATAGGAAGTGGGTTACAGCATGCAAGCTGATTTGGAATAGAAAAGAACACAGGATTGCAGCGGAGGCAAACATCCACTATAAGTAGCATATTTCATTCTACTTTCCAGGTTTAGCATTAAATTTGTGTGTTAGAGTCCACAGAGTGGAACTGGACAGGTGGATGGCTCCTTGTGGACTTTAGAGGTGTGTTTGAGTACTAGTGTGCATGGGGGAATTAAATTTCATAGGAAATGTAGCAATGTTTGGGGTTTTTAAAATTTTTTCCTTTGAAACTTCTGCTGCTTGTTAGCTGAAGTCTGAATTTACTTTTTTTCTGTGGAAGCTGTTTCAAAGAGGAAATTTGTGAGCTAAGCATGCACTAAGCATGAAGATCATGAGGTATGTCTGGTTTGGAGAAGTATTATCTGGAAGCATTAACATCTGAATTAAGTCAGTGAAGTGAATATGCTGTAGGAATTATCCAGATCTCTGGAATAAGGTACTGACCAACTTGCATGAAAATAATTTACTGTTTATGTTGTAACAAGTATGTGTGTGTGCTAGAGAGGGGGAGGAGATGATGCTTAAAAAAAAGAAAGGTTTGTCATCAACCTTGTCAGGTGAAGCTCCAACAGAAAGAAAGGATGTGCTTCTCAAGAACACAGGTCCTATTTAATAACACTTTTCTGGAAAAAGTCTATATATGGTGCCCACAACATGTAAGAGAGGGGATTTAACCTCTGATTAAAGGCCCCAAAAAGTCTTTGTGGGAACTGAGGCAGAGAAACAGATACAGATACAGCTGTATATGTAACAGTATGTCTTGTGCAAACCAAAGTTAAAAGTTGGGAATTACTGCATTTGAACAATTTAGGAGTCTGGAAGGCTGATGCATCTGGATCATATGATCTTGTATCTGTTAACAGGTAACAGACTTGTGATACATTACAAAAATGTACCAGGAGGCAGTATAGCAGTCCAACAACGCTAAAGGAAATGCACCTAACTTACTGAGAAATAGAAACAATGCCTGTGGCTTTCTAGCAATGAGATTGTTTCCTAAGGCTGATATGATGCTTTGCCATGAAGGATGGATAGATCATGTTGGAAATTTGTCTCCTTTAAAGATAATGTTATGTCATGTTTATTTGCCATAAGACAGTAATCACATACTTCTGCGCATATTCTCCTGCAAATAAGTCTGCATCATGAATTTCATGTGCACCATCACATTTATTCAGTCTGCTGGTTTTAAGTCTATTAGGAATGCTTTCCAGTTACAGACCTAATTCTACAGCTCACCCACATCATTGTCACCATGTAACTTCCTATCCTCAGAAGATTACATATCTGATCTTATGACTATTTTCTTCTCCATACAAGAGATGACTCTGAAATGTCCTCAAAACAATTGCTTTACTGTGTGCAGCAATTATGAAAGAACACTTGGGTCATGGTGCTCAGATAGTAGGCTCTACCACTCGTATGAGGATATTGAAAATTGTGGACTCTCAGGTGTCTGAAAACAGATATATTATGCTTTTCTAACTTTGTAAAAACTTGAAGGCTTGGCAAAAAATGGGAATTAGTTTGCTGAAAAGAAATTTGGGAAGGCCGAGAGGGGGAGCTAGGAAAATCACCAGCAGATCTGTTAAACTTTGATTCTAAGAAACTGAAGAATGGCTCTTTTCAATACTTTGTTAAGTCTCTGGTCACTTGGAGAAGAACAATGTGATAAATAACAATCCAAGTGGATCAGTTCAATCAGTCATATCATCTTGAGTGGTTTCACTCTTTGATTGGATAGCTAATTAAGTATTAAAGGGGATGTAGTAGAGATTGCATACTTCTGTAATTTCTGTTTCTTTTAATTTGGAAAGTGCAGTAGGGAATCTCTGCTTTTCAGAAGGCTGTCACAATAGCATGCAGGCAAAGGAGACTGAACTGCAGCACACAAATGGTGACTGTGGTCTTGCCAGTGCAGAATCCCCTGTATGAATTAAGTAAATCTTGTTTATTGGACTGAGTATACACAGATTATCTGAACAGCATATGTATAGTAATTCTAATGTTGGTTTTCGAGGCCTGTCCCTATGTACATATGCTTTAAAGGAGGTACTATCATATGGCATTCTTGTGTGATTGGCCAATTATTTGGTTATTTTATCCATTAAGTCTTCTTTTAAGGTAGGGTTGCAGATAACTTTTCTGTTTGTTTTGAGATTCCCAGATGTCTAAAGGCTGTAGAATATTGTAAGCCAAAGCATGGAATCCTATAAAAAAGAACTTCAATCACAATGCATCTTTTGATGCTTAGCATTAGTGAGTTGCTATCCCACAGAAAGTCAGTTTTGCCCTAGAAAATAGCCTGACTGCTTATCAACTTCAGAAAGTTCAGGAGCAGCTCATTAGCATCACATAAGTAAAAGTAGAATCAGGTTTGTATTTCTAGAAAGTTCATTTGTAGAAGAGAACTGAAATAACAGGACTGGTGGTTTTCTCTTTCACCTTGGGGACAGAGATTAAGAAGATGAGACTTTTCTCCTTATAGTGAGTTTTCTGAAGGCAACTAATTTAAATTCAAGAATACCAAACTTTTGGGGGATCAGTTAGAAACTTTGTCCTGAGCACATTAATAACTCTCCAAATAAAGGAGCAGTCTTCCCATCTCTGCAGGGTAGTCCACCTCATCTAGGTTTTTTTAACCATTATTGTGAAGACACATGTGCCCAAAATACCATCTGCTGTGTATTTTTCATACCTTTCTGTTCTTAACAGGAGGTCTGAGCCCTCAATCCTTCCTCTTGTGTTGATTTGGTGCCATTTTTGTAAGTGGAACAAACTTCCTTAATCAACTTAGTAAAGCAGAAAGGTGGATGGAACCTGCTTTGCAAAACTATTTCCAGAGTTAGTGGAAAGCACTCAGTGGCGGCTTTTGTTAATTTAAACTATTGAGTTGGCAGTCTTGGCCACTCTCTTCCCCCATAGAATGGGGAATACAAGCTTTTTCACTCCTGCTTTAGCCACACATTGTGTCACTGGTGACTGAACACGTAGATGCAAGGATAAAGGAGGTAGCTGAATTACTATGTTCATTTCATCTTCTTTTTAACTATTGAGATTTCAGAAATGGTGCCAATTAGAATAACTTATAACTGCAGTTTTGGCATTCATATGAATTAAATTTCACAAGTGAATTGAATTCTTTATAATGACTTTCTTACAATGGTTCTAATTCTGCTGGTTTTACTTAGACAGAAGTCCTATTGAAGTCCCCATAAGAACTCTAGGATCAGCATTTAGTATTTGCCTCAGTTCAGTAATTGTTTTCTTTTATGCGACTTTTTAGAGCGCTCTGACAAGCAAGGAATGAACGGCTTATCTTATCAAGATTTATAGTCAATAGCTTCTGTAGTCTTGTGAAGAAGACATCTGCTGTGCAAATAGCAAGGTTAAAGTGATTGTGCATGAAGTAAATACAAACTTCAGCTAGTATTTCATCCTGAAAACCAGTCTGAACAATACTTAGATAACTTCACATAATGGAAGCCCTTTCATAATCTTGACCCGCATACAGTTTTGTCAAATCCAAGGTCAGATAGAATTTAAAAAATAAGCTTTATTTGAACTTCTCTAACCATGATTTTACATTTGTAAGCATGCTCTTTAATAAAAAAAATCCTACTATTGTTTGGTGGTTTTTTTTTAATTCTTATATAAGTCTCAGAGTTTGATCAGTTGTAATAGAAAATAAAATATTATCTAATTGTTTAGGAAGTGTCTTCTAAACCATTACAGCTGCAGACAAAAGGAGTTAATTTCAAATTGATTAATGTGCTGTAAGTATCTGGAATTGCTTGGTCCAGTCACTTTGTTGCTTTCTCATCTCTGAAAAATCAAATGAAGCATCTCTGAAGATTCCTGATTGATGCTGTCAGCTTTGTACTGTGCATTTCAGGAAATGTTCAAAGTGGGGCAATAATTTTCAATCTATTTTCAAGTATGCTGCAGTGAAGTTTTTCTATCAGATTATACAAAGTCCATTTTCCGAAGAACTATGCATTTTCGTATGTTGTGCGTTTGTGGGTGGGAGCTTTTACATATGGATCTTTATAAATATGCATGAGAGAATGATGTATGGGTGATATTGCCTACTTCTGTTGTACCATGCCAAAGTGCATTTTTTTTTCCTCTGTAACCCATACTGCCTATTTCTCTTATATACAAGCTCAGATTAATTTATTTTCTTGGAAGCCATGTGTAACTTGGTTTCATTTCATAATGTATGTACAAATTTTCCAAATCTTGCTACAGAATGCTTCAGGACCAAATCAGGTGATCCATTGGTAAGAATGTTAAAGTACAGGAAACTGTAACAAAGATTATTTTCCTCCTAAAAAGGGAACTTGGACAAGATAGTATCATTAATTCCTATATTTGTTTTTCTTGGCTTACAAGGAAAGCAGGAATTACTTTAAATTATCAATTCAGCAAAGTCAGGTATGAATATGATTTGACCAAAGAAGTTCACGCACTTAAGCTGCATGAAACTGTATAAAAAACCTGCTGATTTGGTTACTTTATGAAATCATTCAGTGAACAAATAACCGTTAGTCAACAACATAAAAATACAGCAATAGGAGCATAGCCTTTTGTATCCATAGGCTGTACATGCAAACTCTGCAGGAGATCTTGGGCTGCAATAGAGGTGGAAATACGGAAGACCTCTAAAATTCTCTCAGGAACCCCCTCCAGTCCAGCAGAATGGCTGGCTGCTCACCATGCTGTCACTGGCTGCTGGCCAGCACCAGTACTCTGTGACCCCTTCTGATGCAGCTCATAGGGCGTGAAGGATGAGTTAACGATGCTTCAAGCAGCATTAATGAATCAAATTTTAAATGTGGATTCTCACCCACAGTGGTGTGGAAAGGTCCATGGCTCTGAGGAGAAGGAACCAGGGAAGACAAACCTTCTCTTAAATTTAGATTTCATGTAGGTGAATAGAAGGTACCTTTTTCCTCCTATCACCCCCATAAACAGCATTGTTAGTGTCTTTTCTTGCCACAGCAGGAAATAAGAAATAACTGAGTTTTTATTAGTATATTATATTGCCAAGTTTTGTATAGAATATCTTGTATGTGCACTCTGAAAGCTGCCTGAATATAATTATCAGCATTCTTCTGTCTTATTCTTAATCTAAAATATAACAGAATGTCCTGATTCAGGACCCCCCCCCTCCCCATTTAAGCCTGTACTTAACTTCCATTGGCTCTAATGAGGTTAAAATATACTTGTAAATTCTAATATGCTTAAGTATTCTTGCTTAGACAGTACTTAGGAAAGATTATTCAAAATTATTAATTCTGAAAAATGGAATGCTGACCCCTTAAAAATTCATTGAACACATTTTGTAAAAAGTATTCTGCTGTCTTTTGAGAGCAAAACAATTCTGTCTTGAAAACCTGGAAGTGGAGCACAGACATGATGAAACTAGTCTCAGGATCATTGTGATGTAGCTTGTGAAAATTCATTAAATAAGGTCCCCTAATGATAATGATTTACCAAAATTATTTATTTTAAGTAGCTGAACCAGTAACACAAGTGAATATTATTTTGCAGTATAAGATTGCTAAATTGTGTTCCATTCAGTCTCTATTTGCTTGCTTATTGCTGCAGTGAAATAGGCAAAGCAGTTGCATAATCAAGTCTTTATTGTATTGGTGTAATTTGCATGTTTTCTTTATTGTTTCAGAACCATCACAAATTGTTATGAAATGAATAACACTTATTTTTATGCTGGATAGATGATTGAAACTGCTGAGTGAATTTTTCTGTGCTATTTTGGGATTTGTGTGATAAGGAAGTATCCAAAGACACTCTAGTTTTGTCTGTTACACAGCAAAGTATATTTTCCTCTTTTTTAAACTTCAGTATATGCAGCTTTATTCTTTTTTTGCCAAGGTGATTTTGTGCCACAAAAGGTATCAGTAGGGCAGTATCCTGAACATCTTCCTTCCTATGAGCATTACTTGCATAAAATTATCTTTACTTGTGCAAGCAGTGCCATTGTTTTCAACTTGACAACATTTACAGGGATGTACTCTCTGTAAGCTTGGCCCAGTGAGGCCTGCTATGGGTCCATTAGTGTAAAAGGAAAATCCTTTTGTTGAATTCACTGAAAGTGGAACTAGGCTTACAGTGAGCACTGATTAAGTGCCACCATGCTGTTTGAAAACTTATTCTTCAAAAATCCCAGGACAAAAGGCATAATGAATAAAAATAGATCTTTTTGTTTTAAATTATTATTTAGAAATGGGGGAATGGTGGTGCTTTGCCTAATAAGGTTGCTACTGGCAAGAAGAGCTCTGGTCTTTGACCCTATTCTGAGGCTTGATTATCAAGGGCTATTCCACTGCCTTGTGCTAATCACAGGTCAGTTTGTGGTTCTGTGTGTATTTTGTAGTACAGTGCCCCAGAACTCGCTCATCTCAAGTATTCCACTCCTGTTCTGCGTGCGTAGCTAGATGTTTTAAAACAAGTTAATAGTTCATAAGATGTTCCAAAAAAATTCTGCATCCAGTTTCAAGTGTTATTTTATTACGGATTGTAACAAAAGACAGTAATTTTCACTGTTCAGGTGCTTGCAATTCTTCATTCAATCTTCATTTACAGAATGCTGTGGAGTTTAGCTAAGGCATTTTTTCTCATGTAATACTGTGTGGCACAGGGTTTTTTTTCTTGTCCCTGGGTCTGAATCCATTCCTTTTTCTAGGATAAGGAGAATTCACTCAGTCTAAAATTGTCATCTTTTTTTCTTTTTAATTGGGCCTGGAAATGTTTTGCATGGCATTGTAGCACTTCTTCCCCATTCTGTTTTGTTGTGCAAAGTGACATGCTGGGTCTGTGCTTGTATTTTGTAATGTTTGCCTTTGGTCGGCACTGTGTCAACACAAAGCTTTAAAAACAATAAAATACTGACTTTGGGAGAGGGGAAAGGCTGAAAGATTGGCCATATATCTCTTAATTTTAAAATTATAACAGTAGTCTTATATACAGTTTGTATTAGCACCTCTGTCAGCACTGAACCACCTTCTCCCAGGAAGTATATCTTCCAGACTTCCTGAGTAGATGAAATACTTCTCTTAAGAAAGTATAACAGTTGCTCCCTGTAGAGTCAGTGAGCTTTGCCACGTCCTTGTCCTCTTGAAATGTCCTGTGCTTCTGGACCTTTAATATGATGTGAGGAGTTCCTGCACTCAGGCAGCAAGGAGACAGATTATGGCAGTGGCTAGTCGGTATTATGAGAAGCATGTAATGAGCCACACAGCCTGCAGAATTCTGGAAAGGATAAAGGGGAGACACTTAAAGACAGTTTTCTCAAAGTAGTCTCATTAGCCTGTGAACCCAGGTTAAGAGATAAGAGAATTCTTGATCATAGACTGGAACCTGCTTCTTGTGTTTATTGGAAGCTTGTTTTTCTAAAGGTTATAGAGTGTATTTTCAAGGAGTCTGATAGCTAAGCTGTAGTAACCTGCCCTGTCTTGATTTTCTATCATTACTGCCTGCAGACTCTCAACTAAATCCCAAGTGGTAGTTCCATAAGACAGTAACTGGGAATATCTGAAGGTAACCAGAATTTATGGTAAGTTTTGATTCCAGAATTCTTGCATCAGTAATCCTCTGAAATCAAATTGTGTTCACCCCAGGTAGCGCAACCAGAATGGGGTATGGGAGCCCGTCTTCCCCAAAAGCTTTTCTCTGATGAGTGTTTTAAGATTAAATACAAAGTTGGTAGGGACATAGCTCCTGGGTAACATTTATACTTTCCCTATTGAAAGTATGTTTTGGAACTAATTATTTCATAATTTTTATCACTATATAAAGATAGGGAATATAATTTTGTGAAATTCCTTAAATAATTGGAAAAGGCTTTTGTTCTGGAAAAGAGGAAGTGTGTGGGTATGCAGGGGTGGGAGCGAGAGGGAAGGGTGCACAGTAGTTCCTACCATAGTACAAACTATGCAGGAACAGAGCTATCAGCAAAGTGAAAAATAGGAATCAGCTTTGTTTTGAAGGAAAACAACTCCCAGGAGGAAGCAAAAGTCCATATGTAACACCATAACTGCTGATGTGCTGTTCAGCTCTGCTTCCCACAGCACAATGAAAGTTCAGCGTATTTTGTTTCTTAAAGCGGCACCAATGAAATTATGGAAATTCTCATTTATAAAATGTAATACAGGGCATCTACTAATATAATGAGTCACCTGCTGCAATGTGTATTTTCCTGTGTTCTTCATCTGTGGAGGGGGAGGTGGCAGCAAAAGAAATCGCTTACAATATGGACCGAAGGGGTATCATAGCATTCTCTTAACCACAACCCCTGCCCCAACACAGAGTCAGCTAAGCTTATAACATGCCAGAGAGAGAATTATCAGTATAGAAGAATTTACAGTTTCTGTAGGCAAATTTCAGTATTTAACTAGCCTTACTTCAGGCTAGTTACCTTATCTAACCCATGCTCATAGACCTGTGTTTGTCTTGTTTGTTGATTGTCCAGGTTATACATGCTTAGAAAGGGTCCAACACTTTGAACTCTGTGTCCCTTATTTCAGCCAGTTAAAAGGTGCTGATGCACTCATCTTGCCTACATTGAAGAGGCAGGAATAAATGTTCTGTTCTTGCAGAGCCTGGTGGGTGGATGTGTGATGAAACTGCCTTTGACTTCCTTCCACCAAGGAAAGTTGTAAAAAGCAAGCAAGGTGGAGGTGCTGGTGACCCGGAGCCACATGTGATATGTGGTCAGGGAAGCCAAGCTTTAACTGATATGAAGCTTTTCCCCCTGTAAATACCCCAAATGTAATATCTCAAATTAAAATAGTTGCACTGGTAAATATTTAAGGTTATAGTTATGCTGCTGCTGTCACTTCTAACAAGTAGGAAAGCTGGGGTAACATCTCTGTTTTATGCGAGTAGAAGTTTTGTGTACATGAAGTTATACTGGCAAAATTGTTGCTGCTGTCGTCTGTTCTGTGGATTATGGCTTTGTTGTATTGGTATAATGCACATCACTCACATTGACAATAAGAGAGCTTTGGGGGTATCCCTGTATTAGAGTGCTTATAGCATGGCTATAGCATGAACAAAGGGCACACACATTTCTGTATGAGATACTAATGCTTATTTACTTGTGTTGCTACAACTTCACCGTGAAGTTTGAGGCCCTTGAATACAAAGTAATGTAGGAATTTTAAATCAGCACAGACTATTAGGGTTTTTCTCTTACAGTTCTCAACAGGAGGCTTCTTTCCCGTCTGCTGTTACCAGGTTAATGTCAAAAGTGCAGCCATGTAAAAAATGTTAGTGGCACGCCCCCTAGCTGAAATAATGTTCAGAACATGACTAAGACAAAGGTTTCCAGGGGATTCCAACGTGCAGCTGGGGGGAATCCCACGTTCAGAGTTCCTTGTTTGTTGGTTTCAACTCAGCCAAGCAGTTACTCTAAAGATGGATACATTTGGATATCTGTATATCTATAGATACGTTTATGTTCATATACTGATCCTTTTAGAAAAGTATTTTGCATTAAGGAAGCAATCCTCATTGTCTGTTCCTTTTAATTAGGTTGGTACAATGTTTGGAAATACGAGGCTGTGTGTACAGTTAACTTGCAAAACTCATCTGAAAACTAGATTACAAAGCCATAAATGTGTTCATGTTTCAGAGCCAAATTAGGTGATCCTACAAGCACAAGTGTTATTGAGCTCTGTGCTTTCTCTGGTGTCATATATTGCACAGGCACTTCTCAAAGCATGAGAACTCTGCCTTTTCTGTTAGTACAACTGACTGGTCTTTGAATAAGCCAGTAGCATTGGTTTTATCTTCATCAAACTGGACATTTCAATATTAGGAAAGAAAAGAAGGAAACCCTCTTTCTGTGTAGTTAAGAGTTTGTTCTATTACATATGCACAATGGCATTGATTCTGCCACTTCCTTGATCAGATTGCTCAGAGTAGATCTGTCCACAGGAATTTCTCAGTCTGCAACCCTGTATACATTCAGCGGAAGTTTTATCGTATTCAACTTGTGAGTGGTTCCTACTGCCCATATTTTTTCTCTCTCCATAAGCCTCATTTAAATTTCATGTTAGAATGAAATACATAGTTTAAAAACCTGAAAGCTATACAAAGTTAAGCATATCAGGTGTTTACTATTGAGTTCTGGACAGGCTCTGCTGTAAGAGTTTCTACAACCAGTGAAAAAGTGACACTTAGCTAGGATCATTAAAACGGCCATACAGCCCTTCCTTTGCAATGCTGACATCACTGCTTACACGTTATAGAACAGGGTGTTTGAGGATGAAGTAGTATTATCACACTTAGATTAGCCTGGCAGTTGCAAAAATCAAGCTATTGAAGATTAGAGACTATCTTTCCTGACATTATTGAATGAGGTTTTGTTGTTTTAGTGCTTTCTGTGCAAGTGAGAGTGCATGAAAAGGTGGACCGCCACCACAAACTGTCTATATATTATATCCTTACATTTTTCGAGGCAGAATTCACAGAGCTGAGCAGGAATAATTGATAATACACTACATAAAATGCTGTCTTCGAGTTTATAACAAGCATAACAAAAGTATATTCAGTGTGCCTCAAATGCTAAGCAACAGCAGTTGTGAGAAAAAAATTGACAAAGGTTCAGCACTTCCATTCCATCTGATTAGTGCTGAGCAAAACCTGGTCTCCCTTGTATTTAAAAAAGCAATAAATAAGCTTTTAAGCATCTTGTAAAACAACATCATCTTGGCATTCTGTAAAATATATAAAAACAGCAAAGGAGCACAACCCTTATGTTTTCCTTTGTGGATCACTGTTATGTTCAGATAGCTCCTTGTAAAATGGAAGCAATGCAGAAAACTCTGCCTGAGATCTGTCTCTATTATAGCTACAGCTGCAGCCAGCAGGCTAGTCCAAAAGTTCATGGGCAATCTTTTAAGGCCCATGGCCTTTTTTGCACCTATAGAGGAACCAAGACTAGGAGACACACATTGTAGAGTACCTGAAGGCACAGGATAGCTCATTTTCAGCCCAGCTACCTAAAGTTTTAATGGTTTAAAGGTGTATTTGCAAGAAGTACAGGCCTTTTTTTACAAGTATCAATGAGACCAAAATGTCCTGTAAAATTTGAAACTTACTTTTGCACAGTTCTTCATGAAATGTGATCGGAATATGGTCTATTGATAAGACTACAATCATGAGGAATGGCAATCATCCTAAAAATTCCCTTTAATTTCTCACAGGAATTTTTTCTGTATTAATTATTCTTTATTCTAATTTGAAAAAGGAGAAAATTACATTTTTCTCTCCTCTGTCTCCATTTCGTTCACTGATTGGGAATCACACTGAAAATTAGACTGCTAAATAGTAAGTAGTTAATACATTTGTCAGGTCTTCCACTTTTTGCTTCGTACTTTAAAGCAGTCCTCTAAGGCATGCTGCATTTGAAAATCAACAACTACACTAGTATTTGTACTTTTTGCATAAATGAAGACGTGATGGCTGCAGATATACTACTTTCAGCTGAGAAACTTATTTGCTGCTAAAACACTTGAGAAGATAATTAGTCTTGAAAAGTCAAGAAAAAGATTTTATTTAGACATTAGCTTACCTCTGTTAGTCTTGCAAGTCTTGGATATGCCAAACTACAATGATTATTATCAGACCTTAAAGTATTACCTACTTACACTAAAATTAACAAAGATGACACAAACTGTGAATCGCTATTTTAATATTTCTGAACCATTATTAATTAATACCACTACCACCTACTCATTAGTTAGTAAGTACCAAATTTGATAAAATTGCTGGTTTGTGTCAAAGTAGCAATCCATAATAAAGAAACAGAGGAAATTAAAGTTTCAGCTATATTAGTTTAGCATGTGTTGCAATCTTTTTAAATCATTCTGCCATATTACTTCCATGTTTATCTAAACAGTTAACTATAATCATGAAAGGTCAGTGAAAGAAATGGATTCTATACTTAGATACTTGAAGTCATACCAGAGTTTGAGGAGTGCATAGCACTGAGTCAGGATTTTGGCTTATCTCTGCAATTGGCATTTTTACAACAAAGACCTGCATTTGGATCCCCATTCTTCAAAAAATCTAGTTCTAGACCCTTCTGTAACAAAATATCAATATAATGTCCTTCTATTACAGGCACTACAGAATGCTCCTATTACAAACAGATGGGTTATCTAATACTTATTAGTGCCTCAACCATGACATTTTGCTGCTGTTAGAGTATAATCTATCAGGAAGAAGAACTATTTGTTGCCCGTCCAGCGCTGCAGTAATTGATTCTCTACAGATCCTCATTAGAATGGAAAATTACAGCTGTGAAGTTTACAGGATCCTGTCAGGTTCCTCTCTTCTATCTGTAGGAATGTCTTAGTTTCAAGAAGTGGAAGCACCCTTTTCTCTCTTTTCAAAATAAATGTTGCATGGTTCTAGGTGAAGGACATGGGCATTGGAAGAAAAGCATGACATGGCTGGTAACTTAGTAATTTTTAACCATGGTGGAAGTTTTTTGCTCTATACAGCCATGCTTAATGCTGTGCTAGTAGCTAATTTTAAAAACTAAGTTCTCTAAGCTCTACACTTTACTATCTTGCTTTACTTTGCACTCATATTTATATAAATATAGCCAACCTCAGGATCTAAACAGGTTAATTAATATTCACTAACAACTCAGAGCCATATTGATAAAAGTACACTTTGTTCATTTATGCTTTTGGTTTTTCTGGATGGGGTTTATTCTTACATGGCTGATACAGCAGAAAGAACCAACGCCAAGAATCACTTACTGTTAGAAGTGTTGGCATGTGATTTTATGAAAGGCCACAGGAATTAGGGCATTTCTTTCCTTCTGCAGACTATTTTGTGAAAAGGGAGAGAAAAATAAGAAAAATTAGAAATTCTTGAAAAATTGAAAGTCAGAACTCACGGGGTTTCACATTATTTTCCTGCAGAGAGCAAGAAAATTGGCCCTGATTTTTTACCACTGACATATTATACCATGAATCCATAGCTGTTAAAATTTAGCACAAATCTAACTCAACTCTGCAAGTGTGAACAGTGGTTGCATGGTGGTAGAAGCAAGGTTAAATGTTAACTATAGTCCTCTGTGCTAGAGTATGTTTGTTCTCTAATGGAATCACTTGCTTAGTCTCAAGTGTGGCCTGAAGAAGAAAGGATGTGCGGGGAGAATAGGTGTCTCTCAGAACACACAAATAAATGAGAGTTTTGTGTGTATAAGGTGGCTGCTCTTTGGCTATTTTCCTGTAATCAAACTTTAAGACAGTGGTAACCACAGAATTGTATTTCTGTGGCATGTCTCTTGGCTCTCCCTCTCCCTGTAGTGGTCTGTATTTATAATGGAAAATACAGATCACACAAAGAAGTTTCCATAGATTTGAAGAAAGTTCCCTTGTATGACTAAGGAGTGTGAATGGCCAATAACATGCCAGTGTTAGGCCAGACCTATGCAGGCCAAATTCAATCTGTATGTGCAACATCACTAAAGCTGATGGAGGTGGTCCTATTTACATAGTGCATGCACAAGTTTGAGTCTTCACTGCTCCTGGCTGTTACTCTGCTCCTTGCACTGAAGTTGCCACCCCTGAGGCAAAGCTAGCAGAACAAGATGGGTGAATTTGTATCTCTGCTTATATACTTTCCAACCCGATGGGTTGCAATACAATGCAAACTCAGCTTCATTTTTCATGTAAATTAAGATGTCACGTTTGGAGTGACTAGAGAGAGGTGTGGATTTTTACCTTTCCGCTGTCCCTACTTAAGGGGATAACCTTTTGCAGAGACAGGTAACTGTTAAGGGCAGCGACACTGATTTGCACTAATAAACTTGCCAAGCCTTCTCTATCCAAGCTGTAAGTTTGAATTTTGCTTTTTCAATATTAATGGATCTTCTATACATCCTCTCAAAATTAACAAGAACAAATAATACTTTTGCAATTCTTAAGGAACAGTTTTTAGGAAACTCCTAGCTGTTGATGATTACTAGGATGCCTGACCTTGGATTTATATCTAAAACTATTAGAAATTTGACTGTGTCTAATTGCCACTTTAAGTGATAGTCAGATCATCATATCTTGTATATTTAGCAAGTCTAGGTTTTTGGAAGCTGCTTGAGATTTGACCTTGTGTAAATGCTTTTTAAATTACTCAGAATCATTTCACAAATCTAATTACCATGTGATAAAACCACTTCAACTCACTTCATTTGACACTAGTCCATTAAAGTAACCCATAAAGTTTTATTTGTCTATTGTTAGATGTTACTGACTGTCATTTCTATATGAAGAAAACTTCAAAAAGAGAATCACTCTAAACAGAAATTACAAACCAGTGTATCATACTCGGAGTATATAGCAGTATTTATCTTGGCCAGCAAATTGTCATGTGTCTCTTCTAAGTAAAAGTAAGCCATGCTCTGGAAGGAGAAAGAGAAAAAGAAAATCTGTGCTATGCTTTAGGAGATGCCATTTAATCAGCTAGACCAGTTAATAACATTTGCTGCCTTTTTTATTTGTCAAGGGCTCAATATTTTTTCAATATGAGGTCTGCTTCAGTGTGCTTT
Source organism: Haliaeetus albicilla (assembly GCF_947461875.1). Taxonomy (NCBI): domain Eukaryota; kingdom Metazoa; phylum Chordata; class Aves; order Accipitriformes; family Accipitridae; genus Haliaeetus; species Haliaeetus albicilla. The sequence goes on along the minus strand of NC_091490.1, from coordinate 18,058,255 downwards.
AAATGGCAGTTTATAATTAATGGTACTTGAGTGTGTCTCTTATTTCCAAAATTCATACAACATTCTTGGTTACAATTTATACATGATTTTAAAGTATAATTAACGTTCAGCTTTACAAGATATATGCAAACAGATATGCAAATTTGGAAATAAATATGCAAACATATAAAATGTTGTTGAATTAAGTAGTCCTTAACATTTTTAATGAAATCAATATTTTATTCATATTTTGCACACAATTTTGAGTACTTCGTGATTTGGTAGTTCTCAGACTTTCACGGACCATGTCTGCAGATTGATTCTCTTATGGCTCATGTTGTCTTCCAGTCTCCTGAACCTCATATTTTCATTATGGAAAACAGGAGCTAATCCAAACCCCTCTAAATTATTGGGATTCTTTTCAGTTATGCCGTGTGGATATTTGAGATAGTAAACTTAGCATGTTACTGAAACAGTTGAGAATAATCTTTATAAAAACTTTATATTGAATCACATTAAAGGTCTGTCTAGCCCAGTATCCTGCTTCTAACAGTAGCACCCCCCCCCAAACCCTACCTACAGAAAAATACGAAAATATACATAAAATATATCACCTATATGTTTTTCTAGCCTACAGCCACTTGTGAGTCAAGAAATGCTTATGGAGGTTTCTATGCAGTTGGTTACACTCCGTGGAATTCTTGTATATCTATCTATCTATATATATAAAAAAAAATAGAATACATATATATATATATATATTTATTTTTTCTGTCCCTGACCATGTTGGTGGCTCATCAGTTTACCAGTGTCTTTCTAGTGGTAGAGATCCCAAACCCAAATACAATATTATAGATGTGGTCTAACAAGTGATGAGTCTCTATTCCCTCCCTCAGTCTGCTGATTATGCTGTTAATACAGTCCAGGATGGTGTGGGCTGACTTCACTGCCAGATAACACTGCTAGCTCACTGCTGCAGGCAAGGACACTGCCTCCACCTGCCCCAGGGAGAGGACCCTGGCAATCCCTGCAGCCCCAGACCTGGAGAACTGCATCCTCCCTCAGGAGCTCATCTGAGTTAAGACCTCTGATGTGCTAGGGATGGTTGCTCCAGCTGGTGCTGTTGTCCGTATGGAAACCAGTCCATTCCTTCCTACCACGTGACAGTGATGGCTTTTTGAATATTCTGTCTTCCCCTATCCTTGCCACTACCCCCAAACATGTGACTCAGTGGCCTGGTATTTTCTTTCTCTGGATGCAGGAGGCTACTTTCACTGCTACACGGTGCTGGCAGCTCTCCCTTGTATAATCTTATCAGTAAATTTGCTATATGATTCCTGTCCCTGAATGCTTGGTTGGCCACAAACTTGATCCCTACCAAGGAAATGTTATCTCAAAGGACATGTAGTTAAGATACCCAGACAGTCAAGGTATAAAGATGTACGGAATTTTGTATTTAACTGATAAGAGAGAAAATCCTCAGGGATCCTGAGAGAAAAATCAGGGTTCTGGCTGTAGTTGCTAGTAAATAACTAGGTATTAGTACTGGGAGACAGATAGGTGCTTTGCTGTTACAACAGATATATATGTTGTGATAATGTAGCAATAGATTGAACTAGGAGGTCAAAAAATACTGGTACTTCAAGCTATACCCTTTATAGTGTAATTATGTAATGCACGCTGAGGAGAGGCACAGGGAACAGTTAAAGCATTTGATGTTATGAAGGCCAAAGGCTGAAGTAGCAGGCAGTGTGTAGAGGCAGGTTTCCATTCTGACTTCATTGCCATCCAAAGCATGCTTTAAGTTTTCACATTTTTGAACTCCTGAAAGAATGTTACAGAATTTCTGCCACTGCAGAAATTGCTGAAACTAGCAGTTTCTTCAGGCACTTAGCTAGCAAAGCCCTTTCCATCTTGATTTTGGTGTTAGACAGGATGGCTTGGACAAGCATTGACTTAAACTGAAGGAATTTGAATACCTGAGCATAGAAATGTAGGGTGGATAAGTGTGGCGAAGAAAATTGCATTCAAGTCACAATGTACTATAGAAGGCAGGAGGCGTACCGTATTCAACTTACAATCTCAGAACCTGAACCAACATTAAGCTTTACAACACATCAGGTACTATGGATCCCACAAGATGACTATCAGCCAAAGAGTAACTGTGGTTTCCTATCCTTGGTTTGCAAGATTACTAATCAAGATGGCATGTCTAGGCTTTAAGTCATTTAGGGTTACTATATAAACTTACATACATGAAGAGCCATACTGAAGTCTATGTTGTTGATTATTTAAGACTTGCTCATTTTAATAAAGTTTGTAGGATTGGTCCCTTACATTTTTTCAATAAAACCTAGAATATGTTTCATTTAGTTTACATCGGTGCACAAGTAATCAAAATCGTAATTATATCTCTAAAGAAACATCACTTAAAAATAGACATATGAATGCTGTTTTGATCATTGCAAACTGCTATTTGTGGTGCAGTGTTTTTGTTATGAGATGTGGGAAAATTTATCTGCCCTTGCAGGTGTGTACTTAAAATGCTATTTCAGGGCAAGTAGTGCTGTAGTATTTTTCTGAGAGATATTTATTTATTTATTACTACAGGTATAGTGAGTAAAAACCATACAGCTGCTTCCCTGTACATCTGTGGTAGTTTCAACATTTTTAGCGTATAATTGACTGAAACAAGTAAGACCTGATGTACTTAGCAAAACAGTGTTCAGAGCTATGCAACACCCTCTGCCTTCATACCAAATAACCTTGGTCTTTAAAAGACTATATGTGTGCAGTCACTCAGTTGCATATGCTTTTTATTCTCCCAGCATGTTTCAGGGCTGGTTTCTTGCAACATTTTGTTTCTGTGGGCTGGATTTCATTTCAGCTGATTGCCCGATCCCCTCTTCATTCTATTGTAATTGTTTTTTTGAATTATCGTAAATTCTCCAATGGATTTATGACAATCTGAAAATTAACAATGGCCCCTTAATTGCACAGGGCTATGTGATTCACAAAGTCCTTACTTGACTGGTATTTCTTTTCCCCTCGCTTCCAGCCAGGCAATCCTGTGTGCTTTTTAAACCAGTGTAGAGGCAGTAAAATGTGTATACATTGAAACTTTCCCTTCCTGGCACTCCATCACTTGGAAAGCAATCTGAGGCTTTTCCATAGGCTGATGTATTGGCAGTAACTTATAAAACCCCAAAAATATGGAAACATGATTTTTGATTATGCTATAAATTGGGATTTTTTCCTTCAGGCAGGCGGAAGGACATGCCAGCTGGACTTTATATTTTGGCTGTTAGAAAGCTTTAGGAGCCAAAATTATAATTAGCTCACTCATATTGAAATATGTTCTCCCTAGCTGTATTATTTTTTTGCCAGAGCCTGATACAATTCCTGAAAGATGCAGTTTCCCTCAGCACAGGAAATATGCATCATGTTGTTGGCATTAACCAACCACCTGTGCAGTGGCTGGTGCAGTGCTTGCACAAGGAGGCAATACATCTGCTACCTGGCATGTTACAGGTATGTGTCTGTGTTGCAGGGACTGGTGTAGAGGGCATGGACTGGCTCTTTGACTGCTCAGTACACTAACTGCAGGGATCTACATTCTAGGCAGATGGCGTATGAATTGCTCAGAATTGCAGGAAATGCTTCTGAACACCAAATTTGAAGAAAAGCAGGACTAGTTCATCAACAAACCATCAGTGCAAGAAAGTTGCTTATATTTCAGTAGCACCTAGTTTTATGTGTTATAAAGTGGTACCTAAGAGATCCAGTTGAGATCCGGGTACTACCTGTACAAAGTGACTATTGCACACTTTAATTAAGTGGTGGGAGTGAAGGACGGGTAGGCACAGCTGAAAGAAACATTATCAAGGGGCTTTGACAGGAAACATGGACTACAGCACAGGATGCAAAAATCTGCCAGACATCCTGAGTGCTTATTGGGGCAACTAAAATCTCACTAGGATAGTTGAGCAGGCCAGTGAGAGTAAAGCTAGTCTGGGAATGTTTTCACTCACACCCCTCTGTCACTCTTCTAGTTTTGGCATAGATGTGCCCACTGTGAGAACTGGTCCATACCTTCTGTAGCTCACCAGAGTTGAGAATAGGAATGAAGGATACTGAGGCAGAGAGTCAAGTAGTGACCCTTTCTGATTTCATAACAAGTCAGACACAGCAGGGCAAACAGAATCCAGATTCTTCTGTTTCACAGTTCAGTGCCATCCAACAGTTCATTTCAACTTGAGCTGAAAATGTAGCTAACTTGTTTCCCCCCACTGTTCGGACTATGTATTTGCAAGCTGGATGCTTCACCATATTAGAGGTGGTAAAATGCTTTCACTGAATAGTTCTCAGATTCTGTGTTTGGATGATTCCTTTTACTTGTATTTTTTTCTATCTGTGTTCTGGCTGCTCACCAATTAATGGGGCAGTTTCTCATAATGAACCCATTTTTGAATTCCATTTTGGATATTCATTCGATTACTATGATGATTACATACTTGAATATTTTGAATCCTTTTTTTTTTCTTCTTTTGTTTTGTATAATAGACTCTTTTCTGACTCTCCATTTTACTACTTGCTTCCCAAAGGAATATAAAACTTTCTTTAGGAACATCATTTAGTTTGGGTGAGAGACTGAGATAAGGTTCTAGCATGGGGAAAGATGAAGAGGGAGTATTCAGACTACAAGATGTTATGTCCATCTGAGAGCTGTGCACCATTCGCAGCTGTGGATTTAATTAGCTAGCTCTTCCAGATGAAGGGGCCAGGCAAAGGCAGCCGCCCCTGTCGCCTTGAAATCGGCAAGGTATGTATTCACGTTACGGCAGGGGGCTCCAGAGCAGCAGAGAGATTTCACTGAACAGCAGCCAGTCACCCCGCAGAACTGAAAGGCATTTTAAAGAGTACTAAAAAGATTCATTTTATTTCTTATTTCAACATAAAACCCTATAATATGTCTGTGAATTGATTAACTCATTATATGGACAGCCTCTTTTCCATTTGAATGCCCTTACTGGTTTTGAAACTGATTCCTTGCAGACATAAGAAGCACACGGAAGATAACATTCTTGCAACTACAGATCAGTTTGGCTATTTTGGTAGACAAAAAGGAGAAATTCAAAGCTGGAGTAGAAGGAAGATCTAAAAATGAATGGACCACTTACCTTGAAGTTTTAAGGCAAGCTGTTAATGTTACTCTATGTGGCTGAGAGTAATCCACCAAGTTTTTTTTCTGGATATAAGACCTGATGCAAGTTTCTCTCCTTAAAATGCTCTTTGTTTTTCATCTGTTGAAAAATGAGAAAAAAAATTATAATGCTTGAGTTGAAAACTTTCTTACTAATATTAGTAATATTCAAAGGGGCAGTTTAATGCAGATTTGACTCCTTAAGTAACAGACATCTGTATCTTAGTTTTGCTTAGACCCTTGTATTTGTGCTAATCTTAGTTACCACCTCTAACTCTGCTTTCTTCACCTAAGAAGAATGAGTACTTTAGAGTATGCTACTACCAGATCATACTGAATCACTAAACAGAATAAAATGATTAGAACTAGAACTCCAGAAAGTAAGCATAAAGTTGTATTACTTGAAAATTACTGTAGTTTCCATGGTGAAAATTTAGAAGGATTCTAATACAGTTTGTAACATCTATAAAATGTATTATTTTGATGGACCATTTTCTGTGTTTTGAAATCAATTAAACATAAATGATGGAAAGGTGGTAACAAATATGAACAGGGTAAAAACTTGAAAACTTTACTGTTTGAAAAAAAGGGGAATATTCAGGCTTTCATGCTTCGTGTTCTGGAAAGTACTAGTAGCTGAACTGTAAAATCTTAATTTTCCTGTAAGTTATACAGTTATGTACTTGCAAAGGTAGTATTTTCTTTTCCTCTTTAAAGCTGGATGTGTATTATGAAAGCAGTTGGTTTCCTCACTTTTTATTGGCTTATGTCTTAACTTAGTTAAACTTTTTTTTGGAACTACCTTTTCATTCAAATGCATGATACCACAGTAATTATCTTCGTTGTTCAGATTTTGATAGGACTGCATGTTGCCAAAGTAATTCTGATTATGCTTTCAGAAATCTCCAGCAAGCAAAATTTGTTGGTAGCAAATATCTGGGGTTTTTTTTTTTGGATGGGTGGGGAAGAAGGAAATACATGTGTTTGAGGAAAGCAAGATGTGCTTCAGACCTGATTCTAGCACCTTTGTTTAGTATAATAGTACTGATAAGCACTGTTTTGTTATGTCCCTAGTGATTTGCTACAGAACAGCAAATGTAAATAAAGATCAGTAATCCTATCAATTTAAGTGCAATGCTAGGTATTTGTCTTGTTTGATTCTTACCTCTTGTTTTTATGTATGTAAGTCAAGGTGTACAAAGAAAGCAGAAGTTTTGCTAAGGCTATTTCATCTGAAGTGAGTCTGGCTTTGAGATTAGGTTTGCTTTTTGAAATTTGTCTGCTTTGCTGTCTTTGCCTAGAGAACCTATAGTCCCAAGGCTACTCTTCCAGCTAAGGATGACTCTACTGTAGCAGTTAACAAATGTTTTCGATGCATGGACTTATTTCTTTACAATAGACTTCTCTTAATTATCTGTTGTGGACCCAGGGGCTCCACGGGCCTCAAAGTAAAAAGCACTGTACTGCTCTAATATTTCAGCCAGATCATCTGCAAACCCTGGTTGATGATGACTATGTCATAGAAGCCAGCAGGAAGTCTGTTAGGCTTCCCTCAAATATAGGTAGTTAACCATTAGCAGTTACCTAATATAGCATTATATGTCTACGGTGAAAAAGAAGCTAGAACTTTGTTTGTGTGGGAGAAAGTAATGTAAGAGTGAATACTGTGACACAATAAGGGTACAACTTCATACCTGTACAGAAGTTCTCTGTATCATTTGATGGCTTTAATACAAGGAAGTGGCTATGTGGAATAACAAACTGTAATTCCTCTGAACTTACTGTTGAATAAAGAATCCTCAATACCAAAAAAATAAGACCCATGAATTAATGAATAAGCAATGAGCTGTCAGCTGAAAAGAAGCAATGAAAAACTAGAAAGAGAGAGAAAAATGAAGAGGATTAGGTGCCAAAAAACAAGGTGCCAAAAAAATCAGGGTCTGTCAGATTGGTACGAGCAATGATCCCTAGTTCCTCATTAGTTCCATATACAGTGCATGTTGCCAGAGTCCTTTGGTCCTACATTAATTTACAAAGTATTCTGATAAACAATTTATTCTTTCCACAAGAAGTGCCAGTGGAGACAGGTAAGGGAGGAAGCCATGTATAGGAGCAGTCATGTAATAAAGGCACAAAATGCAACCAGGGTTTCTAAAAGTTTACTGAAATACGGATCTCATCTAATGCAATGATCAGACCAACAGTCATTATTCTTCCTAGGTCTTCTATAGATCACCAAAGAACATAATTTTCTAAATTCAGCAGTTATTTATATGTGATACAATATTACAGAAACACTAAATGTACTTCCTTGTTTTTATACAGTACAAGTGATACTGAGAAGAAACCATGCAATTATCCAGCTGTACTTACACCATTAGGGAGTTCTTTCTGGATCACAGGTAAGTCAGATAAATATTTTGGCTTTGGGTCTATGGGTACAGAGCCTGTGGTCAGCAGTTGGTATTGGGCATGCAGCTGCCTACTTTATCCATTTTTATGCACTAACTCATTTCCTTGACGTAGAGATTTGGGGACGGGGCAATAATTTCATAAATTATAAGCAAAAAAAAATAATCTGTTTCATCTACTTCATTCTGGATAGCCATTGCATAAAAACTGTCAAAAACATATTGCTCTGGGTTCATCCCTGCTGCAGTTCCATTGATTACAGTGGAGTTAAATTGAAGATGAATCTGTCTGCTCAATTTAAATCTAATGATTGGTTAAAAAGTCAGGGGGAGCGCCCTGTCTAAATCCAGTGCTGTTTTATCCTTGTGTCAGCGTTTAATTCCATTTGCATATAAGCCTATTTCCCTTCTCTAAATTTAATTTGTTAGAGCTTGGCCCTCAGCAACAACAGCAACAACAAAGTAATTGCATGCAGTATTGGGCAATGGTGCCAATACAGCATGTGCTATAAAAATGTCTCACACAAATTTATAAAATGTAGTTATTAGTGACATTCTGCCTGGTAACAGCAGTATCTGGATATCTGGAAAAAAAAAAGCATTGAGCTACCTCATGGACATGTGACATCTAATAACACACATATGAAGAAGTTTTTTTTAATATCAGCTATTAACTGTGGCCATTTCACCAAAGGAAATGAGATATCCATGTCTTATATGACCAATAGGAATCGTCCTCGAGTTTCATTGAGAGGAGATGAAACTGGCTGAGGCTTAGTTCTTAAGCCGCCCTAGATATCATCGGTGACTTTGCACAAGGTACTTTTGCTGCGTGACTTAGCAGGCTTGTTTTAAACTGGGGAGGAGTGGTTGGCATTGTCACAATATACCTTGTTTGTTTAGTTGCTACACTCCACTACAGTACTATTTACTATGTTCTCATATCACCTAGCTTCAAAACGCTCAGCCCAGTCTTCATTTAGACCTTTCATGTGGCCATATTACAATGAAAAGATTTGTCTTGGTGAACTTGACCTAATCAACTGTCATTCCAATTCAGTTGTTCTTCCAAAGGTAGTGCTACCTGCCTAAAGTTTATAGGATCCTTTATTCTCATTTTCCCTATCCTGAATATTTGATCGCACCCAAAGGGAAAACCTCCAAATCAAAGCATTTCTTAGGATTAATTTGAGTTTCTCTTTCTGCTTCAAAAATTAGCTTTTTCATCATACATTCTGATGCATTAAAACTAATCATGGTAATAGATTCTTATGTCTTGTCACTTTTGCACAACTTCATGATCTATTGATAAGAGGTCATTTTAATTTCACCATTTGTGGAAAGCAGAAACTGATGCCAGGATGTAAAGATACTGGCCTGTGGCATTGTGCAATATTGTGCAAATAACAGAGCCTGGAAGAGAAGCCAGATTTTCTGAATTAGAGCTGCATGCTCTGTGCCTAAGGCCATGCTATACATACAATATAAGCTCATGGAGAGTGGAAAATAAACACTTATCTTCCCACTTTCTGATCTCTATGTTTAGATAAATCAGGTTATTTCATAACATATCAGGTCTTTTTGATACATATTGTTCCTCCTATGGACAGAAAAGCTTACTGTTACCCTTGTTACTTACTCCCATTACCTCTTAATGCACTTGCAGCCTATCCTCAGTAGGATTAGAAGATACTCAGGACCTTTCAGGAGGCACTTACCACTTTACAGGATTAGGATAAGCCTGCCTTTGATGTTTTTGTGATCACACCCATCTGTCATAACTGAACATGGAGAATTAGGCTTTATTTTTATTTAATGTTCTAGTTATGTTTAAAAGGTCAAATATAAAAATATATTAAATTATTTTTCCCAATTTGCCTGCTTTTCTTTAAAACATCACTGAGAATATGTTTCTTTTTAATCCATATGCTAGCATTTGAAAAGTCAAAAAAACCCACAGTTATTATCAGAATCAGCAAATAAAGATGTGGTTTCACCTGATTTTAAGTTTTAACAATTGTACTCCATTTCACACTCTTTCCTCTTCTGCCATCCATATATTCATTACAAATGTCAGATAAGGCTAATCCTTCATGTGACATTACTACAGATGGTTACATAGGGGACTTAAACCAGATGCTGATAGTCTGGATAATCTGGATAAAAGCTGGTAACCTAAGCTAAATCCATTTTGTGTATTACTCATGCTAACAGTTAAGATATGTATAAAATCTTTATTTCCCTTTAACACTTTACATAACTCTTGCTTTCCTCTTTCTATACTTTCAAGGTTTTTATTTTGGAGAGGGTTCTTCTACGTCTCCCACTGTCCTTCTACCTCAGGTAAATCATGCATGCATGTATGTACATAAACAAGATATGGGGAGGGGAGAGACGCTTTCTAGATAAGAATGAGTACTTAAGTTTATCTTTTGTTTTAAAATTCCCATTGGGTTGAAAATTGGCACTCTTCAACAGGCACACCTGAAAAATAACTTTAATTTCTTTCATATGAATAGGTTTAATGGAAGTATTAGCAGGAAAAAAATAACTGCATTCTGTACTTTCGAAGAGTCTTTGAAGTTCAATGGTTAGTACAGGAGCTGATAGGAGTGCCTTCTGGCTGAGTGGTCTAGACCTCTGACCGGACTTGAGTGTTTGGAACCCATTTTTCTGTCTACTCAGGAATAGAAATATCCTATCTTAAATTGTATTTACTCTGAATATTATGTATACCTTTATTCAGAAGACTTTCTTTCATTTAGTAATGGTGTTTGTGTTCTGAATTGGGGGATTCACAAATTCTAGTCTAAGAAGAACTCTCTGTGTGTGTGTTAAGCAGCCAATTATTTACATGAGAAATTCTGTGATATAAACATGCTTAACTACAGAAATGTAGACAACACTCAGCGTATGTGCCATATTATGTCGTATTTATTCCACTGATACATACATATTCCCGTGAAACAGAAGGATTCCAAGATATAATAGATTTAACTGAAGAATGCACTGACTGTTTAAATCGGAGAATGGGAGACTGCAAGTTTAAACTAATCAAAGTAGTGAAGTGTGGTTCTGACAGGGGCAAAAATATGATGATGGTTAGAGGCTGGGATCTCAGCTCAAAATGCCTGTAGAAGGACTCCTTATACCATTCCCCTTCACTTCCTTCTTTACCCCCCAGGGCTTCGGTGCTTGTGTTTAAGATGAAGTAGGACTGTGAATTTTTGTTTTATTCCTGGGTGGAGGACTCCTCCAGAGGAAAAGGGAGAGAGGAAAGAAATGTGCAGTGTTGTATCTGCTATCTGGATCCTTCCTTGCCTACCTATTACTACCACTGAATGCTGCCTACGGCTAGAGGACTTGGAGAGGAAGATACTAGGTTATTGTTTGCCATTTAATATAATGCTATTTTGGGCTCTTTCAGCTCTATTATTCTCTTATTTTTATTAATAGGTTGTACGTCTAAGCTGGTCACTAGTGTTGAAGTATAGGAAAATAAGTTTACCAAGAACCCAAGCTATTCAACTATCGTGTAGATTTTCATCTACAGCCTATCACACTTGAGATTTAGATTAGGTTATGTAACTTGAGCAGGTTCCCGTACAATAAATGAGCTAGGGTCTAATCTGATCTCCCTCTAATACAATGAGCTATGAGGGCAGTGGTCTGGAGCATGGTACATGGCAGAAAGTTTCAGTGATTCTCTTCTTACTTGTTTTGCCCCTGCTGGGTACTAGAGCAGCAGGTAAAGAAGTCAATGTCCCTGGTCAGCCTAAGCATGTAGAGTACTGAGGTTTGAATACCAGGATTTAATACTGCCTTCTGTTGCTAGTCAAAGCTCTCAGGTGGAGAACCCTCATAGTCTGCAGCAGTATATCCAGTAGTTAGTAATGACTACCTCTCTCAGAATCCTTACTGTGTCACTAATTCTAAAAGTGTATAGATCGCACTGCTGGCTTAAATTAACATAGTTCTACTGAAATCAACAGACTCCAGATGACTTACACCAGTAGGAAACCTTGATCCTTCCCTTCATGTATAGAATGATACAGCAGTGAAGTATACTGCTCACTATGGGTCAAATAATTCTCTGCAAATTGCTGAAAATGTTTAGAAGAGTAGTCTGTCATTACATCTTAGAGCATACTGCAAAGATACCTGGTGCAAACCTTCTGCAAGGAGATGAGTAAAGACATATTGTCCAGATATTTTCTGTCCTTAATATACACAGTGATCAGATACCATCATAATTGTTGTTCATTATGGGATCATAAACCTTTGTAGTGGAAGAGAGGGTAAATAATTTGGTCTGAAAGGTTAGCCAAAGGAAGACAAATTATTGCAACAGATGTGTAAAGGTGAAAGAGGTGAGTAATTACATGAAATGTTGTGAGCAAGGAAACAAACTCTTACAATTATGTGTTTTGCAGCAAATGAGGTCTTGGTAGGATGATACATATTACACTAAATATTATGATTAATAGTGATAATGTTATTTTAATGTTTGCGGTTATCAAAGAGTGGAAGCAATAACTGGATCTAATTGATAGCAACATTTGACTAACCTTTGACAATTACTTTTTTTAAATGTAAATTTTTAGATTGTGACTTGAAACGGTAGCAGTTCTATTGATTTATTTTAGAGGCTTACAAAAAAATTGAAAATAGAATAACATTCTATTATTGATCATATAGATGTGGCTGGAAGACCTATACATGGGGCAGATATTTTGCTACCATCTGTTCCATGTTAGAGGAAATGTCCAATTCAGTGGAGCTATTTCTTTGCTGTTGTAGGCTTGGAAATGCCATTTCATCACTAAAAAGTCTTGATTCATCAAGATTGAAACATCGTTTCCAGAAATGCTGTTTAGTGGAGTGTGTAGGTATGGAAATGATGTCCTAGTGTAGAGAGGGTCCTGGGTTATGGGTATTTTATGATCCACATATCTCTAATTCTTCTCTTGCTTTTGAAACATAACACATGTTCTAGCTGCACTGATATGGGTTCTTGCTTATTATAGTTAATGGATTATTCATCCTCTTTGTCCTTGACATAATCCTAAGTATGTGCATAAAACTCAGATCATGTTGCCCATAAAAACCAATCAGCCCAGAGTTCTTCTGCAAGGTGTTGAACATTCACCCAGAGCAGATGGTAAAGATAATGTTTAATAAAGAGTTAGAGGATTAGTTGGAACAGAAATAAGCTAAGAGAAAGGGATAATTTCATTTCATATGAAACTCCATGACATTTCATGCACCCAAGGACTGATTAAAATTATGCCAAAAGCTGCTCTTTTTGGCCAGTTTGTCCTAATACTGACCCTGCTTATGTTGTCAGCTGCTGTATCTGCATGTGTTATTTTACCACTTTGTGAATAACTCAAAAGAAAGCTCTTCTGATTCTCTTGTGGCTGGCAAAAGTAATTCTTGATTAAATAAGAACAGGAGAGGTGATAGGATTCTGTTAAATATGTTGAATATATTTAAGCAACTGATATCTCAACCAAGGTTTAGAAGAAAGGTTTTATAGGTCATTCTAAACATAAATTAATTTTAAATGGTAGTTTTCATAATGTGTGGAGTTAAGCTTTGGATTACCTTGAATATTTATATGCTGAATGAAAAACAGGGCAGGGGATAGTCCATAAATAATTTTTAGTCTTGTTTTAGGAAAATTTATTTTTGCCATCAAAAAGGCACTAGAATAACAAAACCTACAGGTTTTGCATATTGCGTAATATTTGTAATGAAGGCCTAACCATCCTTTAATAAGGCTTAATCAAAGAAATTGAATAAACCAAATCAGACAGAAGCAAGTATTTTACAGTTAGGGTATATCTGGGCCCATGGTTGTCCTCTGGTATAACTTTTATAAGTTGTATAAACCAGGAGGAACATAAGTGCAATCTACTGGTAAACACAGTGTCCTTTGTTCTGAACACAAAATTGAAACTCTTTGAAGCTGTTCTCATAAACAAACACATGTGCTTAGGAGAAGACATTTTAGAATGGTTGGTGGGAGACAGAAGACAAGGATTTCTTTTAACAGTTATGGCACAAGAGTAGAAAAAGATCAAAATCCAAACTATTACATTTTTACTGAGACTCGGTGGTCACATAAAAACAGATGTAAGCATCTCTGGACCTGTTCCAGCTGAAGCTCAAAGCTCTAATCAGTCTTTAATGGTAGAGCACTGTTAGCTGTTTCTGTAATGCAGGAAGTAAAAAGTATTCTAGAATCAACATAATTGCTTTTGCACTGAAGTAGTCCAAAGCTGAAACTTTTGAAACCCTCTTGAAGTTTGGTGGCTTGGATAATATCACTACCTATTAGTTCCAGAATTCAGCTGAAATCTTCTCAAAATCTGCTTGGCACTTTCTAGGCATCTCCTGCTCTTAAGACAGTGCTTGGCTGTCTTAAAGGCCTGAAAGCCTTTTCTGCTGCTGATTTTTCCTACCTTAAATTGTGTTCCTGTTGCTTCTCCAGTTGGTTACTTTTGAAAATGTTTCATAGGGCACTTCAAACAGCAGAGTCTATTTAAAATATGGATGAACATAAAAGTAGCAAGACACTGTTAAGAATGAACTAAAAATTAATAAACCCTTATTTTCACTGAGAATAATTGTACTTATTTTATTACAAAAAGCAGGGTTAGATGAGTTGTGTTTGAAAACTACTGATTGTTGTCCAATAGTTTACTATAAAACTATCTGGTAAAATTATTTTTAAATTTCCTTAGGTTTGCTAAATATTTGTCCATACTTCATTGCAGCCACCTTTTGAAACCACAGTGGCAAGAATAAAGCTCAACAAGAAGTCCTGTCAGCTGATACGCAGTATCAAATCAGATAATGCAGCTCAGCAAGAAGAGAGGGTCATGTCACACAGCTGAGATGAGACATAGTTGAGATGAGACATAGATAAGCCTAAAGCAAGTTATGGCTTTATCTCAGCTTAACCTTGAACCAGATGCCCTTTCCAAACCCCTTCTCCACCCCCCACCCCACAATGTTTATAGTGCACTACAGCTATGCAGTAACAAACAGCTAGAATTAACAAAACTGGAGATGGGAGTAAAGAGGCCTTAGAAAGCATGGCATTAAACTTATATTTATGGATATTTTTCATTCAAAACATGTTTTTTAAAATGTACAGATGGAAATAAATAGATTGACTAGATGAATTTTGAAGTGGAACAAGAGATTCAGGTATAAAAGGACTTTTTCTAGTTAGGACTTCATATTAGTTGAATAATGATCGTACTGAAATGTATCGTGAAACAGAAAATCCATTTTTTAAACTTTTTTCATGTTTTTCCATTTAAATAATACTCCCATCACAATAAAACCCAGAAATGATGATCACTGAGGAGTTGCTAGGTGTTTTAATTCTTTCCCAGATTGTGAATGATTAACATACAAGTAACTTCTCCTGGCACTGAGAATGTTGTTCACCTTCTAAGTTCCTTCAGTTACTCACTCTCCAGCCTGCCAGTTAGTGTGTTCACATCATCCTCAGTTACTCCTTTTCTTTTTCCTATCTGCATCTTTCTGTCTTGGCAGGGGAATGTCAGAAAACAAGCTTTGTTTGATTTCTTCTCCTTTGTTTTTCTCAACTAGTGCTTTTTCAAAAGTTTTCAGAAATAAAATGTGCGCTCGTTCTTTTTTATTCCTATTTTATTTGTATTGGTTTCCTAACTCGCATCCTCCAGCTCTAATCTCTCCTTTAACGGGGTGTCTGTGCTGCTTTTCTCACAAGGTGAATGCTTTCTTCATTTTTGCATCTGAATTATACAGTTATATTTCATTAAGAGATTTCTGATTTTGGTAGCTTTGGAATAAGTGAGATGCTACCACTAAGCGTACCGCATTTTGGATGCATTTCTTGTGTGCATAGTTACTGCTCTTGATTTGGATTAATAGAAAATCTTTGTCTCTGTAAGGCCCTTATATTTGAATGCATCATTTCTTCTTTCATTTTTAGATGATTGTCCAAAGGAAGATTAAGGTTATGCTTGAATATCATGAGACACTGATTTTTTTAACAGAAAACCTACAAATTATTGATTGGCCCAATATAAGTCTCTTTGGAACATACCCTTGTGAAGACAATAACTGTGATGATGTGTGCTTTTCTGTAGCAATAGTTTGATTGGCAAATGTAATGTTTATGCTTCCTAGTTACATCAGTGGGTTCTAATAAACAGATATCATGCAGCTACAGCAACCTATCTAATAATATTTCACATACTGCTTTTCCCAACAGGAAAGACAAGCCAGTAGCAGGAATACTTGTCACCGCTTTACGTTACAAATACTCTTAATTTTTATTTCATTTTAGACTAGGGGAACTCCAGAATAATACAGTATACCACAGATGTCCAAAATTCAGCGTGCAGCTAATTTTTTTCTCTCTCTCTAACTTCTGAGGTCCCTGCTGAAGATTTACTTTAACTATCTTCCAGGATCTGATGGAAGTTCATACCCAAGACAGATCTCAGCCTGTAGCTGCAGTTCTATATCCAAAAGAATATCCACAATGACTCAGTTCCTGCTGCGAGATTATTGCTGCACCTGTGACTTCTTAAATTAGCCACAGCTGGACTAGCTGGGACCTACTAGCTGCCAGTGGAGAGCGGCAGACTGCTTCAGGAACACTTACAGCTTCTCCATCACATGCTGTTGAACTGAAAAAGAGCACTCAGGCAAGAGAAGGGCAGTGGCAAATTCATGTTCTCTTTCCTCTCATAGGAAATAACCCTTATTCAGTTTTAGCTGAGTCAAAGCCATGTTGTAACACCTATTTTCCAGGTAACCGCCTAAGTTTTTGCATACTGCAGAAAAATAATAGACAAACTCCCTTCTTAATTTGAAAGAATACCTCACAGTCACCTGGAAATAAACTATCATTTTTCACTACTTGTGGCTTCTACTTTCTCCAGATATGCAAAAAAATCCTTGTGCGGAAGAGGAACTGGAAAAATCCCATTATAAAAAAAGATTTGGAAGGAATGCTGTTTTTTCCACCCAGTAAATCTTCCGGATTCTTTAAAAAAACCCCACAAACAAAACAGAAGGAAGGAGTCACCCTTCTGTTATGCCCTTCTTTAGTTTTCCTCCTCTGGAAAACCCTGTAAAAGAGGAATGAATTATATGCTTTAAGGATGCCCTTGATTAGCATAATTAGAGAAGCAATTCTGCCTTCCTACTTTCTTCTGAGCAGCACCTATCACCTGGCTTGGCTTGGCTTGGCTTGCCTGTGCAAGTCACACTGTTTGAGCTGGCTGCCACTTCGGGCAGTAAGAATGTGGAGAAGCTACATACAGGAAGGATTGGATCCCCTCATTTTCTAGTAACAGGATCCTGTCTTTCAACCTCCTTTCTTAACAAAAATATACAGATTGCTCCAGGTTTCCAGTGAAGAGTGGTAAGATACAAAATATATTCCTATTCCCCAGAGGTTAAATTAGTGGGTAGGAAGTGTTGTCTGATGCCTTGTTTGTTTGTAATCGCCGATTAAGGAAAATGAAAGAAATCCTCCTGTTTTGTTTTGAACAACTCTGTCCCCTTATGAATGTGGGCAGATGTTTACATACGAAAATAAAACCTATAATATTTCCAATACAAATAAATGCAAGTATTACACTTTTAATCTTTAGCAGATAAGTATTTACTGGGGGCCCAGATTCATTCACTTTCCTCAGCTGTGCTCTTGTTGATATAATAGAGCTGTTTGTGACACTAAGTGTGCTGGATTTGATTTTGCTTCAGGTTGACATTTCATGGCACTAAGCATGAAAAATTACATCCTCAACAAAGCCTTTCTTGGTGGAGCTCTTGGAGACAACAGTAAGACCTTCTCATGCTAAACAGAGCCTCTGTGATGGCTGGGTGGTTGCTTCATGGTTCTCTTTGAGTATTTGTCACTTATCCCATTTCCATCAGATGCTAAAAATGTGATGGAAGAGTGAAAAATGCAAAGGAGAACCACAAAGGCTATATATTTGCTTCATGTACATTTAAGTGGCATTATTTAAGCAGGTCAGCCTACTTGGAAGTCAAATTAAAAAGTGATTTGAATGGATGATGGCAAGAATAGGTATATCTATCATTGCTAATCTGGACTAGGATTTTCTCTCTATTGAAGCTACAGGAAGTCATGTAAATATGGAATAGTTTTCAAAATGTATATATTTATATATATACATGTAAAAAAAAAGTCTAATTGTCAAGCATGGTGGAAGCAATAACAATGAAGCCTTGACTTCATGAAATTGAGAGCCTTGGATTACAAATCAAAGTCAGTGGGGGCAAACCAGGAGTTAATGTATGGCAGGGTTGCTTAAGATCAAGAGTGCAGTCTGCCTTTTAACGGAATACTGTTTTTGTTACTGAGGCAGAGTTTGGTGATACCCACACACTGCAATGTCATGCAGAGAGAAGATAAATTTAGATTGAATGATTTCTCAGTTAAACAGGGACCAACAGGGAGTTTATAATAAAACAATTTACACTCACTTTGGAATATGACAATGGCAATTTTTCTTGTGCTGAAAACAAACCATTACCATGTATGTTTGTGACCCAGCAGGAAGTTTTCTAATACAGACTCTTTCCACATCTATTCAGTAGCAGATGTAATTTGTCCAACTTGTCTAGCAGTATATAATATCATGTATTATTACTACTGTCACATTTTCCTATGATGCTAAAATTCTGGTGAAAAATTTAAATTCCTTTGGAATCCCCCAGAAGTGACATATGTCCTTTAGCCTTGCAGGTTTAGCTCTTAATGAATTAGAGGCTTAAATTCACTCATCCGGTTTTAGATTTCATTAAAAATATTTGTGGTTTAATCTCTGATTCTAAAAAATTTATCAGGTAACATTTCGACATATATGATACCAGTTTTTCATTCACATACTGTAATGTAAATCAGGAGGAGTTCCTTTGTCAGTGCAGTAAATCAGGGTGAAAGAACGGACTTCCTTTTTACAGGAAATTTTAGTTGCATTTAAAAATGCCTGATACTAGAAGTATTGATACTACTTCTGTTTTATTTTAGCTGTGTCAGCAGGAGGAAAGGATGTCAGTATTCCTAATCTAAGGTCTGAGGTCCCAAGTTTCTGTCTTCAGTATGGATCCAACAAAATCCCATATAAGACTGGTACAGTCAGTAGAGCATGGAGACAGAGAATTGCTTATAAGACCAACTGAACTCTCAGGTGATGTTCAGAACCACTTTTGGTCAGATGGAACTATCATTGCTCCCTAGCATCAGGCAGAGATATTTCTAAGACTTCCTTGCTGAATAAGATGATATTAACACAGGTGATTCTGTACCAGAGAAACAGCTGGTATCTATAAGCACAGGATCTTGAAGAATTACCCATATAAAGAAAGCTCTGGTTCTTCAGTATAGGTGTGCACCATTGCTTTTATGGGAGAAAGGATAGCAGAAATTAATTGGAAAGTATTGATAATTGCACTGAAATTTCTACGTAGGCCCAATGGGAACACATTCTTCTCATTTCTAGATTCCCTTAATGAAAGTTTTATACAGACTGTAAAAATATTTTCCCCTTTAGAAGAATAGAGCCCAATTTCTTCAGTTCTTTCCTTCTGATTTTGTTTTTACTCCTGAGGAAATATTCAAGGAAAAGGAAGTGCTGGTTCTACTTTTATAATGGCAGTAGTCTCCTACCGTTCATCATGGGAAATCATTTTGGTAGTGGTGGAGAAATATCTAGGACAAGATAAGTAATTCTGTGTTTCTTCATTTTATTTTGTGATTAACCTTCCACAGGTGTAGCTGAGGGAGGAAAAAGCCTAAAATAATAAAAGGCAAGGATCTGTAATTAGATGAGATTGTCCATGGGAGGAAGAACAGGACACAGCCAGAAAGCTTGGAATACCATCATTCAGCTGTGAAGCGGAATGGTTGCCAAACACATTAGTAAATGACAATTTTCTTTGTAATTTTGAAATCTTAAAATTTCTGTTTGATCATTAGATATTGCTAAATATATGATAGGTGAATTAAAACATAATTTGCAGATAAATAAAAATGTAAAACTTTAACTTGTCTAATTGAAATTTAAGTATATATAGAGAGGTATTTGCAGATGCAAGCCATGCAAATCATCAGGCTAAAATAAAGGTTGCTTAGATCAGTCCAATTATTGAAATTTGATACAATCTTTTTGGAGCCAGATGGCCCCTGGCTAGGCAGAAATTAAGAAGATTGTATTAGGGTCTCCAGGAAAGAAATTATTCACCTGTCTTTGGATCCAGTGTAACTGAAGTGCTTGTGCTGTTCTGGGCATAGGAAAATATGGTTACTCTGGAGTATGTATTAGGTTATTTTGTTGTGTAGGAGAAAGGGTGATGAGAAAATTACCAACTTTCACAGCTGCCCAAGTCAGTAGACTTGGCAAGAAGAGAACATGTTTCTTCCTTTCATAGTGATCTGTGAGGTCCCAGGGGTCACTCTGCAGCTCTGTGTCACTGTGTCTGTGGGAGATTAAAGGGCATTGAGGGGGCAGATGAAAACCCAGTTTTTAATGTCACAAATGAACTTGCAGTTCTATGAGTAAGACTTTAAAAGGAAGATACCTTCTGTCACATGGCACTGTCTTGGAATCTATTTACAAACACCTTCTAGCCATGCATAACTGAATAACTCCCATTACAGTAAGATAATTGACAAGAAATTTTCCAAATTTCTGTGTATTAGATACTTACACCTAGTGTGGGAGAGAATTTCATCAAATGTAGGAGACTTTGAACCCTTTGTGGCACTTCCGTTTGTCAGAGACAATTCTGTTGCATCTGAAGACTTGTTCATTAGGAGGGTACAATTTTTCATTAAACAAAGACTGGCTGAGCTGGCTAGCAGTAAAAGGAGTCCAAATGGGTATAGTGCCCTTTTCCACTATCAGAGTCATGCAAAATGGGCTAGTATAACTGATTCAGGCTTGCAGATTTCTATACATTTGTCAGATACTGGCTATCCCATAATAAGAATAAGATGCTGTAGACAGATCGCATTACTGGATAAGTCAGACACCTTTCCTTGCAGGCTCAGAAACTTTCAAAATATTCCACCCTTCAATTGTAAAATCACAGGCTTCTAGAAACAAATTACTAAATAAATCTCCTAGTAGGTTGTCATATGTGGTGGGTTGACCCTGGCTGGATGCCAGGTGCTCACCAAAGCTGCTCTATCACTCCCTCTCCTCAGCTGGACAGGGGAGAGAAATTATAATGAAAGGTTCATTGGTCAACATAAGGACAGGGAGATCACTCAGCAATTACCGTCACCAGCAAAACAGACTCGACTTGGGGAAAAAAATTAATTTATTACCAATCAAACCAGAGTACGATAATGAGAAATAAAACCAAATCTTAAAAACACCTTCCTCCCTACCCCTCCCTTTGTCACAGGCTTAACTTTTCTCCTGAGTTCTCCATGTCCTCCCCCACGGCAGGACAGGGAATGGGGGTTGTGGTCAGTTCATCACACACTGTTTCTGCCCCTCCTTCCTCCTCAGGGGCAGGACTTCTCACACTCTTCCCCTGCTCCAGCGTGGGGTCCCTCCCACAGGAGACTGTCCTCCATGAACTTTTCCAATGTGGGTCCTGCCCACAGGCTGCAGTTCTTCATGAATTCCTCCAGTGTGGGACCCTTCCACGGTGTGCAGTCCTTCAGGAGCACACTGCTTTAGTGTGGGTCCCCCATGGGGTCACAAGTCCTGCCAGAAAACCTGCTCCAGTGTGGGTTTCTCTCTCCACGGGGCCACAGCCTCCTTCGGGCATCCACCTGCTCCAGCGTGGGGTCCTCCACAGGCTGCAGGTGGATATCTGCTCCACCGTGGACCCCCATGGGCTGCAGGGGGACAGCCTGCCTCACCATGGTCTTCCCCACAGGCTGCAGGGGAACCTCTGCTCCAGTGCCTGGAGCACCTGCTCCCCCTCCTTCTTCACTGACCTTGGTATCTGCAGCGTTATTTCTCTTACATGCTCTCATTCCTCTCTCTGGCTGCAGTTTCTGTGCCACAGCAACTTACTTTTCCCTTCTTAAATCTGTTATCCCGGAGGCACTACCACTGTCACTGATGAGCTCGGCCTTGGTCAGCAGTGGGTCCATCTTGGAGCCAGCTGGCTTTGGCTCTGTCGGACGTAGGGGAAGCTTCTAGCAGCTTCTCAGAGAAGCTACCCCTGTAGCCCCCCCCACTACCAAAACCTTGCCATGCAAACACAATACATCATAGTAGATACATTTTTTCCCTCTGTGCATGCGTCACTGTAGAGCAGTATCTTCTCTGTACTCTGGTAGGTGACAATGGGCTGATCTGGTGGTGAGCTCGTATCATATTCAAATATAGCAACATCTTGATGATATTATCATGATTACCACTTTGCAATTGGTATGTCTTAACTCAGCACAGGAACATAACACTCCTAATGAGATACAGCAATAATTTGCCTGTCACAAAATGATCTTTTCCCTCTTAAGTGACAGTGTGTTGCCATTACAAACATATGTCCCCATTGACTAAAGCACTAATGAATACAGGTCTAGCATTATCATATTAGATATTTAAGCCATTTGATAAAATGTAGAACTCAATCTGGATCAAAAATATTCATATAGTGCATGAATCCTGGAGTTAGTTAAGGCAGTGAGTATATCTATTCTCTTTTTTGTCTGGCCCACAGGAGCCTTGAACTATTCAGGAAATAGATGGGGCAAATGAAGAGATTTTCAAAGGAGACTAGAAAATTTAAGCATTGCAGTCTTAATGTAAGTTTTCATAAGCAATTCCTCTTGGAAACTCTGAGCCATTGTTCATGTAAGGCTCAGTTTTGTACTCCCTCTTTAGGCTCCGAGCCCACAAATTTATGTGGGATTAATTTTAAGCATGTGGTCCTGTGGACTTCAATAGGGCTACTTAAGCCTGAAGTTAGGCACATGTGTAAGTGTTTTCAGAATCAGAGCTCTACTAGAGATTCCCATTTATTTTGATGGGAGTTTTGCCTGAATGCAGATTGAGCCCATGTGTTACAAAAGCCATTCTTTGATGCTCTAGTTGGAGTGTCGTAACTAGGGAGAAGTTAATTCAGTGAGATAAACGTCTAGTGCAAGTTTTCTATACTCAACAGAGGAAAATTATTTTCTTACTGCTGAATTTCCTTAGTGTAGTAGGTTTAAGTTTACTTCATAATACATGTAGTAACTGATATATAGCTTTATGTCAGTATTATCTAAACTCTGTAGTGTTGCTTTTGTATTACTCCACTTACTGTGTGATTGAAGAGATGGTACAAATCTTCAAAATACACATTTTATGTGTAGTGATATGCATCACTGTGAATTGTTTTATAACCATTGTATCATTTTAAAAAGCACTGTATTTCTTTGCTGTGTTGTGAGTTTTGGTCTTTTTCTTACAAAATCCATGAGGATGACTTTGAATACTTGAATAGCATAAAGCTATTGACCATTCAGATGTTTAGAATTGTGTTTGAATCATGCATGTAACTACTGGTCAAAATCTAATGCCATTATGTAGCTCAACCCCCCAAAAATTTGGAGTCAGTTTTAATAAATATTTTAAGATTAAGATTACCATTTTAACATAATAACACACCTCCTCCATACTGGTTTGCAGGATCTAATTGGAGACCTGGGCTTCAGAAGGTTGTACTAGTTCGTAGTAATGCTGTGCTTATTGACAGGAATCTAGATATTGCAGTCTCTGTTTGAATAAAACTGTTTTTTGAAGTAAAAGAGAATCTTAAGGTGCAAAACTTGATATATTTTGTGAATGGTGCACAAGAGCCTGTGAACTACTCTTCAGCAGCGCAATGTCTGTAGACAGAGGGCAGGGATTGATAGATACAGGATGTTGTGACATACTGGAGCCAATGTACTGGAGTTCCAGTGTGGACTTTTAACTACAGGACTAGGTATGATTTAACTGGTAAGATCATCCCCACTTATTTCCTGTCTGAATGCAGAAACTGATCCGAGTCTGCTTTTGAGCATGTTCTAGTGTGGGGCACATGCTCACTCCATCTATAGCCTATCTCTAATTACAGGGAGTGGTATGTATTACATTGCTTTAAAAACCACTTTAACAAACTGGCTTTAGCTCCACCAGTACTACCCCAGTATGTTGCTTTTAAAAATTAGAAATATTTAAGAAATTCTGAAAATTCATGTAACTGGCACTAGACTGTCACATTGGGTCTGTTCTGTAGCAGCAGAATGCAAGGTCAAGCGTGCAAACAGGAGTCATGAGATAACTCCAAGTACTAATCCATATGAAGGACTAGGGAAAGAGCACAATGTGAAATACTTGTGGTGGTTGATAGGAAGCCGTCTTGAATAGCATTTATTTTTCCCCCAACATTTACATGCTAACATTAAATGTGTTTGGTGAGATAGAATGGAGTCTTGGATAGCTCATAAACAATCTTTTCAGTATATAATAAAATACTATAGTCTTGTATATCTCAGATTCTCTTCCATCTGTTTTAGTACTGGTTTCCTATTAGTAACTTCACACAGGCCAGCTTACAGCAGTAATAATTTTTGGACAGTGCTAAAGTAAAATAGGTTCAAACTGGTGACACGGAAGTGAAAAACTGTATTTATCTGTGTCTCGACCCTCCATCAGCAGAGTTTATCCAGGATTAAAATTTTTTTACCAAAGACATTAGAATCACTTGAATAATTCTGATGTAAACTAAGTTTGGGTCATTCTTATTCTAACACCTCATCAGCCAGAGTAATGTGATGAAAAATGTCACTAGTCACTTTGGCTGGGAATATTAAGACAGCACTTGTTAAAGTGATTGGAAAACCTCTGATGTGTGTGAGAAAAAGAAAACCCATTCAATTTTTTCTGAAATATGCAGAGAATCTTTAAACTGCTCAAGCAAGGCTATGTTCCAAAATGCCAAAATGGTACGTTATTAATTTTGAGCAAATATGTACAAAAACCACACAGAAGGTAAGTAATGTAGAGCAGATAAAAAATATTTCTTTAGTAATATTACTTATTTCCTGTTACATGACCATATTTGTATTTTCTTTGTAAGCAAACCATTTTCTTTTGAAATAAAATCATGTCTCATACTTGACAAAATTTCTGTTACAATAAGATGAAAATGCATTTAAAATGCTACATGGAAATAATTTCTTTACAGTACCCCAAAGGGTGGACTTAGCTGGAGAGACTGAGGAAGAAAAATTAAATGCAAAACTGCATCACTGAGCCTAAAGTTCTTTTTATTTGGGTACTTAGTCTTTTGCTTCTGATACTACAAGCGTTTTGACTCAACCCACAGACTAGTAACTAGCATGTAGAAATGAACCATCTCTGAAGTATGTAACATTTATGCCATAAGGATAAATGTCAGAGATAATTAGCAAAATTGGCACAGCAAAAATTTTACATCTGTGAAAGCTGGAAGAATTTAATATTTTAATGATGTAATGATGTATACTGAAGTTCCTGTGAGTTTGAAAGTCTCTATTGAAATAGCTATTGACAAGTTCTTTTATGTACTCAGTGCACTACCCGCTCAGCAGCACACTGTCATTTTAGAGCAATTGCCCAGCAAACTTTTAAAATGCTGTCACAAAAAATTGCTAAAACAGAGGTAGCTCTTTAATTTGTCTGCCACTTTTTCTGTCACTCCTACTGCACTTTATGTTGAGTGCAAGGTTTAGCTGTCACATCTGAAGTTCTTCCACATATTTCTAGAGGTTGGGTTGAGGCCATGTTGCCAATTTGTCCTACAATGTTAAGGGAAGTTTTAAATAAAAATATTTTATTCACACTTCTTTTACTTGTACACTTTAATACAGAGGATTGGAAATTATTCCTTCTATAGCTGGGGAAACTGAGTTTCACTAGAGAAGATGATTTGTCCAAATCCAGCTGTTTCATAGGAATATGTGTAGGTGTATATATATATATGTATATATATACACACACGTATGTATTTTCCCTACTTGTGTATATATATATAAAAATATATATAAAAAATACAGCTGCTTAAGACTGGCCAGTAGTTGATGTTCTGTCCAGGTACAGGTTCATCCTCTGAAAATGTTCTGTTTACACAAGATGAAAAGGCTTCAGTGGGAAGTTTAAGAACAACTTAGCTCAGACTTCCAAGTGGCCAGGATGCTCAGCTGGGATGTGAGAGAACGCTAAAGGAAGAACTAGAGTATGTTTGTGTGCACTGTATTTTTGTAGTGGTCACTCGTTTATCCAGATATGAAACAGTAAAGCGTTTGAAAGCTTTGAATTTTCATGAGATGGGAAAATGTTTCTTTACAGTTCTAGATCCAGGAAGTTTCTTGCACATTAGCTGATCTTGTGTGATACTGGAGGCAGGAAGGCAAAAACGTAACTCAATTTTTTGTACTTCTCTTCTAAAAGGCTTTATTATCTGCTTGCCTTTTTTTATGGCCCCTTCCAAGCAGTAAAGTTCCTTGTTGTCTTTCTCTCAGGGCAGAGCAGAGGTATAAGGCAGCTATGTCAGACAGCAACTTCTGCGCCAAGAAATGGGGAAGAGTTGCTTTAAGGCCACAAGATAGTTATGCAGGCATCAGACTTCCATGTGGTTAGCATTGGTCTTCATTGGATATCCTGAGATCACTAACAAGGAGTAAGAGGAAATGTCTGGGTCTGTTATCCTTCGTAGAAAGGGAACTCAACTATGGCATGTATTGCTGACTCTACAATTGAAATTGAGTGTAAAATTCTGAATTACAGCAACTTGATCAGCTAAATGCTGTTCCTGCTAGAAGATGGTTTCTGCTGTCTGAATCACATCACAATTGGAAACTCCATTAGGAGGAGACAGCTGAAGTTCATTATCACATGGATCATTTTTTGTTTTCTCATTCCTTAAACATAATTTTCATATTTAGCTTTCAGACTTTTTGAGGGTAAAATGGGAAAGAAAAAATTACTGTTTATAGGATTACTTTTAGATTTCAATGAAAAAAAAATTGCATTTTGATTTTCACCATCATTTAATTCTCTCAGGTGAATAGTTACAAAAATAAAAATACGAAGAGCCAAGTATTATATATACATTTAAATGATGGAAGAAAAACTTCTTATATATACATTTAAATGATGGAAGAAAAACTTCTTTTAACGTACACAGTTACTAACAGTTTACACATTTGACTGTAGGGGGAGTGAATATTCATAATAGCAGAAATTTCACAATATGAAACCGCATTAGTAGTTACTGACAATCTGTAGATATCAAAGAATGAGCACTGGCACATTAATAAGGAACTTAAAAGCAGTTCCACAGTCTAACATCTCAGCAACTATAAAACTACAACTTCTACGAGTCATATTTTTGAACTCCAAACTATCTTATAAAATTAAGCTAGAACACATTTTTTCTGATACAAATGAGTATATTAATTTCCATAAGATATTATCTCTTACCATATATTTAATTCAGATTCTCCTTCTACTCCCACTAAAATAATTGCTTACAATATACTGACTTGATTTTATATGGCTAATTAGAGCAGTGCATGGAAAAAAACAGGTTTGGAGGTAATACTGAAATTAAATATGGTAATCTGTACCTCAGTGCACATGTTTTGTATGAGCTTTAATTTGCTACATGAATTCTAGTTCTGCGTTTATAAAATGCCCTTGAAAGAATGTCTTATTTTTTGAATAGTTACACCATAGGGAAACAAATATACAAAGCTTTTAGCTATAGGCTATATTTGCATAAATTTAGGCAAGTAGTCAGTCTGAATATCCAACTGAAGATATACTTTTAAAAGATATTCTACATATAGTTGATAGGACTTTATGTATTTAAGATTTATGTTTAGTTACAATATGGCAGCCTTTCATGATAGGCAAGTAAATTTTAAACACTGAGGCATAAATAGTATAATAAACAGGCTGTGGTTTATCAGCTAGAGCACTGAAAAAGTAATTCAAAAGGCTCTGAATTAATTTCTGTATGAACTAGTAGCAAGTATCTCTGGTACCGGTCTACTTTACAGGTTTATTCTAGAAAAAAGCTGGCATGGCGCTCTCAGTGTAGCTGCCCAGTGCTGTGTATGTATTTTGTGACATGACTGCAGTGATGTGCAATTCCCCACATAGATTCTGGTAACCTCAGCTAAAAGTCTGGTAACTTCAGCTTTTTCAAAAAATCCTCACTGTGTAGAAAACTCTCCTTCCATGTGAATTCAGTTAAGATTCACTAATGATGTGGAGGAGGCAATTAGAAAATCTGTGATGCAGAGTATGTCCCAAATTCTACTTATGGTTTGTTACTAAGAAGGGCAATGGGATATGCATGACCGATACCCTTTTATGCTTTTTTCATCGTCAGGGTGGTCAAAATCTTCTCTTCTGTTTAAGCAGTGGCAGTAAATCCAGTATTGGGATCAAATCTGTGTGTGCAAGATTTGTTTACACACAAGTGCGTGTGTACAAGAATGGGTACAAGAACCTAAATCCTTTCTGGCTCGGGAACAGTATCTCTACTGGAGGTACATAGCCACATATTGTGGAATGCATAGGAAACATTGCATGGCATTCAAAATGCATCACTGAAAAAATTTACTTTGAAAGAGCATCTTAATTAATTTTTATTTCCAGTAGCTCTCTCTCAGTAATCAAGATCTTGTATGCTTTTGACGGAACACAGTATCACTGGTCAGAAAGTTTTTGATGAGTCTATGACTTAGACATTTAATAGTGTTAGAGTATTAACATTTGGGCCATACGTTATAGCTTCCTTTACCATCTTAAGAGGCAGGAGTATGCTCTGAGTCTTCCCACTAGCTTCACAGTAGAAGAACAGAAAACTTAGAGTTAATTTAACCTTCAGACTGTCAAAGTAAAATAAACAGTTTTTTAAATGAAAATAGCTAGTCTGGAATAGTTCACAGTGAAGAACTTCATTTTTTATTCATTCTCTTCATACAAGGTGAAGATCATACAAGTGAATGTCTAATATTGTCCCTCTGAGGGAGTGTCATTGAAAGTACCACCTAGAATTAATGGTTTGATGATGCTGAACAAGCTAGAGAAAATTGTTCCAGAATCTGTTTGTAGTGACAGGCCTATTTTTGAGTAAAGATTTCCCCTCTGGATTTTCTTCGTTCTATATAATACTGTTAGTACAATTAAATAGTGAGTTTAACTTTTTGGCAAAATACCCCTTCAGCAACAGCTTTCCAATAAGATTATTTTAATTGCCCATTGCTACTTGCAGTTATATGGAAGTTGGTATAGTGTGACAATAAATCTCCTCCTTTACTAGAAGAAAAAGCATGTTGCATAACCAAATGTCACCAGCTATGACTAAATACATGACAGTATGAGCCAAAGCCCTAGTTACGAGAATTGGAAGAAGAAATACAATCTCTAGTGATAGTTTTATCAATCTTTAAGCCATGGTCAGAAGTTTATGTGACACCTTTTTACCTGTCTTCTGCATTACTAACCTAATAAAAGCTACAGAGTGGCCAAATAGCAAAGAAAAAGGAACATTTAAAATATGAAATGCCAACAAAACAGACAATGTAATGGTATAAGGTTTGAAGAGGAATCCCACAGGAAGAAATCCGACCCAAAAGTATGATAGAGGTCCTGTTGGCCAGTCAATTTTTAATTTTTCTTTTTTAGAAATATGGCAGAACTCTTAACTGAAATTTATGGTCTTCAGGGTCAGTTAACATGGAAGACCATCATATATAATTTCAAGATGCAATGAAAATAAACAATCGGAGTGCTCAAAGAAAGCCTGTTTCCTAGCAATTACATTGACAAGTTAACTATGACTATAGAGAGAAACATGGCAGCTGAATGATAGAGTACAAAAGGGTCTAATACAACTTCCCAGATTGACTTAGCCTATGCCATTGGCCAGATCTACTGAGTGGCTCTGCAGATAAAACCCACAAGCTCCACTTAGGGACTGTAGAAATCAGGGGAGAAGGAAGAATGACCCTTAGTCCTTTCCTCCTGTTGCAATGAGAGTTCATCCAGTCTGTGAGTTTATCCGTAGTAAGAGCAATGTCATTTGCTTCTGCCTGAAAACTGTCAGCCAAGATCACGTGAAACTTAAAATGGAACAATTTCCTGCAAGAGTTGCTAAATTCTGTCAGTCTTTCTTTGGAGCGCTGGGGGACAAAACAGGGATGTGTTGAAGATCTGTATTTCACGATGCTCTCTGGATAGATTGTATGTAGATGCAATACTAGAATGTTTGGTTGACCAGAACATGGAATGCATAGGCATCCTAAGGATCAGAAGGGGGAGGAGAGGGAGAGAGGAAAGAAAGAAAAAATAAGCATTAATAAAAGCTGTTCCTGTCTTTTTAGATCATAGATTTATCCAGATACCACATCAGTCTCAGCACCTCTGAATTCGTGTTTCATTGAGGCGAGAGCTTACCTAATTAATTTCTAAACAATATTTTGGATGGAAAGGCAAGTAATTAAAACCACAGTTGTTCATGTTTAAAGATAAAAAATACCTGTACAAAAACATGCTGAGAATAGCACACTAGAATCTTTTTTTTCTGACTAAGATTGCTGTAGGGCATTAAAAACAATCACAGGACTTGCATCTGATACAGGGTCCTTTTAATTAATTAGTCAACAAAGGTCAGGTCTTGAGTCAATGCACTGAGTCATTGGACTGGACTGGACTAAATCTAATTATTCCCAGTCCTGCTATCAGACAAAGATTTTCTGATAATGACTTCTAACAGGGTAACAATGGTAGAGTTCAAAAAGAGGAGGAAATAAAGGATGATTCTTCAAGATAAAATCAGTTTTATATCAACTTATATTATTATCTGAAAACTGCAAGTACCATTTCTTAAATCAATCAAACATTTGCTTTTTGATTTTTAAAATCTGTGACTACTATCCCACTGAACTCTTCCATTTGCTCTCTTTGTAAAGGGTATCATTGAAGCCCATTGACATAGTTTTCAAACTTTCCACTTTACAGGGAATGTCACTGCATTTAGCCTGTAATACACTCTTGTTTCATGCACATTGACACTCACTCACTTTTCCTGTTGAACATAATTTACACAAAATAATGAATCATGATACTGAGGCTACAGAACTAATTCTGAATCTGTAATACCTTGCATCCCACCTTTGGGCCTTGGCTGGAAGAGAGGTCTGTCTGGCAGTTAGGAAACACACAATGGAGAGAATCTTGCCTTTAATTCACTAATTCATATGACCTTTTCTTCATACAAATTGGCATGGCTATCTGCCTTTCCTTCAGAAGCTCACACTAGTGCTCTTCCAGCTTGAAGGTTCACATGGAATCAATTTTTTTTTTTTGTGTCACCTGTTTTTGAATAATATGCTAAAAACCTAAGTTTTAGGGTTTTAAAAAATTTGGGAAATGCATTAGTTAAAAAAATTGGAAATATTTCAAAAAAAACCCCAACAAAACAAACCTCAAACTAATTGTACTGAGTACTGTCAATATGATGAGGTATATGCAAATTCTTCAGCTGTAGCTGTGCTACAGAAATTCTGGAGTGGGTGATGTTTGAATCACCAATACGTAGTACTACAGTTTAACTTCTAGCAAACATGTATTTTTAATATCAAAGTTTTTCTATATAAGCATAAGAAAATTTTGCAAGCCATCAAACTTCATTTTTTATTATAATTGTTTAAGTTAAAAATGACTGAACTAAACTTTTCCCAAACTGATCTAAAAAAAATAATAATTACATTCCTGGTTGAGTCCTTACATGCCAAGTTATAGCCTGATATAAAGTGTAAATATTTAGCTATTAAGAATTCCAGTAAATCTTCCTTATGACTCCTGGATCAAACCACGAAACATTTAAAAACCTTTCCTTTTGATTTCAGTTCTCCCATCTTTCCATGATTGTGACAAGTGATATACCTCTATGTCTGGATTCTGTGCAAAGCAGAATTGTACTAGCTTTATTCAGTGGAATTACTGGTTTTGCCCAGATATTTTATTGTGAAACTACAGTTAATTCCCATTTAATTACACAATGCAACCTAACTGTACAGTAGAGCTATTTGAGAATATTTTTTATCAGAAAACATTGAGCATTCATGGGAAAGTACTGAATATGTCAGTTTTGAATATTTTTCTGTAGGAAAAGTAATTTCTAGGCTGGACTGTGGTGGAAAGGATGGAGACTTGTGCCAGCCACAGAGAAATGCAGGTTTCTGTCCTGGGAAATGCATGTTCAAGTACCAGCTCTGATGACTGTGCAAAAAATTCTCAACAAATTTCCCTTTCAGAATCACCACTGATCTTTGGAATGTGCTTTTGGCATAAGAATGACTGTTGATGTCAAGAGCTGAAACATTAGCTCTTAAATGGGTCTGACTGTAGGTTAGAACTGGGATGGAAATAGATTTTGCCTGGCTTCTAGGACACACATTTAAGTCTTCCTTTGTCATTATCCCATATCCTGTGTGAATGCTCTAAGCACTTGGTGTTGACTCTAGGTGCCTGCGGCCTCTTTCCTCCTTTTCATACATATCACTCAGGGCAATCATCTCATAATCAGTTCTACTACTAAACCTCAACTGTAACATCCTTCAGAGTGCAACTCTCATTCTGTTCTTTCCTTGATCTCCATTTTGAATTTAACAATGCATATTCTGCAAATGAGAAACCCCATCTTTGTATTCTCGTCATTGTGGCCCTTTTGTTATTTCACGTCTCACTCAGCAGTCATCATGTCCTTTTGTTGACTCAGAATTCATCAACTTGAGAATAGAAATAAGCTCAACTGGAACCCTTCCATCTGCCCCTTTGACTCAAGTCTGAATGTAATTCAAGTTGTGAGTGACCATAAGGTCTACTTTAAACTCACATACAACCCAACTCATTATAATAGCTACCTTTCACTCCAAATATCACTTCCATCAGAAATGGAATCCAAATTTCCATTCATATGTATTTTTTTTAAACGTAGTCTCCCTTATTAATGGCATCTTTGACTCCTAAGTTTACAAACCCATTGGACTGAGGATCCTTGGTCCTGTTCCATGGTCTTTGTACTGTTCAGTAGGAAGAATCTTGGTTGATATAAAAATGGTTTATGTTCCTCAGTACTCACTTTGGCTCTTGGCTGTTTTGTGCTTACGGCCAGAGGATGTTGTGCTTCAGCGATCCACAGCCAAAAGGAGGATCCTTAGGTTCAATGACAAAGTTGCTGAATTTGTAGCAGTTCAAAGGCTGCCCTGACTTATGCTGGGAACAGAATTATTCCTCAAGTATTGGGGGGGGAGGGGGAAAGATATGATTAAAAGCTATCCTCCTAGCTGCAGAGTATGGATTTGTATTCTATACAGTGAGATCTGTTCCTATTTCACTAATAAAACAATTCTCTACATGCCTAATAAAACAATCAAACCTTCTTCTTTCTTGCCATCCAGGTCTGCCGGTATCGTAAACTTGGTTATTGCCCTCCCTGTCAAGCTTGTGAAAAACCTGCTCATTCTAGGTTGAATGGCTTAACTGCTTTTGTATGTACTGAATGCAATTTGCCCATGATGTATTTCTATGAATTATGATATATCAGACTGTATTGCATGTTTATATAGTGCAGTACATAGATTTAATAACTAGATTTTAACACTTGTTTCGTATCAGTGCAAAAGAAAAGATGAGGGGGATGTTATTTGCCACAAAGGGCAGACTAGTCTCCTCCTTCACGTTTAAAGGAATGAGACGGTGGTTTATGAGTTAAAGCCCACCAATTTAAATAGATGGAGCTACAGCTTGCAAATGACCGTAAACAGCAGAAAATAATGTTTTTTTGGTTTTCACTAGACTGATATAAAAGGCTTCTCCTTAGTGTGTCTAGTATTGAAGTTTCCATTCTGTAATGAAATACATGCCCTTTACTTCAAACAAATTGTAGTTGTTAAGGTGGATAAAGAATTTGAGCAAAACAAGACAATTAAAATAGAGGGTATCTTGTACTTCGGCTATAAAACGCTTAAATATTACATACAGTGAAAAGTTCTTGCTCACTGCAATTGTTCAATGGTCTGAGAGATCTCTTGTTCAAGGCAACAGAGTAAATATTAAATTATATCTGCAGATTAACAGTTTGGGGCTTGATCCTATAAATATTCCTATGAGTAATCCCAATGAAGTCATTTCTTCCTAAATGATTATTTCTAAATGCTTTAAAAAATTGTAGCGGCTGTATCATAAAAAGATACTACTTTTTGGAATCCTTGCGTATTTCCAATGCATAGTGTCCACTGCCAAGCCTACGCATAGGCTTCAGGAAGCAGCATAACTGGTTATCTCGTATCTTTTTTTGCAATCCGTGAAAAATCCCAGTCCTGTGAAAAGCACTCATTAGTGCCAGCAAAATCTGCAGAGGTGGACCCTTGTGGGAGTAGCTAAATGAGGGTAAACTGAGTATTAAGTTTGAAAGTAGTATTTGATGGCTACCAACATCTGAGCCAGATTACAACCTGGCCAGCCGTTCATACTTGCGGCACTTCATCTACGTAGAGCAGAGGCTGACTTGCGAAGCGCTGGGCCGTGCGTTCTGTCACGAGCCTGAGCAGAGCCGTGAGGGGCTCCATCAGTGCAAAGGTTAGACGGTTACACGTACGGCTAGCCACCGTCTTACGACTGACCCGCGATGGTACAACGGACGGGCTAAGGAGGAGCTCCAGGTGCACAACTGCCCCAGCCACACCTTCTCCAGCTTTGAAGGCCCTACCAGGTATGCAGTGATGACATACAGGGACCGTGTCCCCTTACCTGGGCAGTCAGGCAGAGCGTTTTCGAGGAGAGGGAAGGACACCGCGGTCAGCTCAGGACGGCCCGAGCGTCAGAGCTCTGTAGCGGCCCGCCAAGGAGGGGCAGAGTGCGCGACCCCCCGCACCGGCGGCGTCCGCGGACGGTGGGGCCCGGCGCGTTGCCTCGGGCCCAGCGTTCGCCTGGAGGCCCCCGGGTCTCGCCTGCTGCGCGGACGAGAGGCGCGCCGCAGCCCGCCTTGGCTGCGGGGCCGGGCGGCTGGGAAGCGCCCTTCGCCCCGCCGCGGCGCCCCGCGCTCGGCAGCGCCGTGCTGGGGGCGGGCCCCGGGCTGCGCCGGGGCCGAGGCTGGGGCCGGAGCCGGGGCCGGAGCCGGGGCCGGGGCCGCGGAGGGCCGCCCGGGGCCGGGCAGGCTGCCGCCTGCTGCCGGCCGCGGCACGGGTAATCACGCGTCCCCCTCTCACTGCTGATTTGCAAGAGCAGATTAATCAGAGCGCGCGGCTTGATGAAATTTGCTGTTATTGTGCCCATTTTTAGCAACATCTTTTATTATCTTCATTATTCATTTACAGGGGACCGGCATCAATTATGCAAATGAGTTCACAGACTTTGCAGATTACTTCATTTGCCGCTATTGTTTGTGGAAATTTAATTATTAAATATTATTAAGCTTGCGTTTTCTTCAATTTTCCGAGGCTTAGTTTCATTTGATTTTTCCTCCAGCTGCTCTCGTTTCCTTTCAGTGCCAAAACAGCTCCTCATCAAAGCGGCTCTGGCATGTGAAGACCAAATAAAATCTCCTCAATTTAATAATTTTGATGTTAGTCCCTTGTTCTCAGCTGCTTGCTCAAAGCAATGCAGAGAGAAACGCAGAGCACATTCAATTTAATGAGCAGAAATTGAATTCAAGTTTGTTCGGAATTGACTTCAATTAAGCAGAGTCTTAATGATAAATTAATCTCTTTTCTTTATTCCCTAGAATTTGTTTTTCAAAGTAGGAAATTGGACTACATTGAAAGACCAAATAAAGAATACCAATTTTAACTAGATTATGGAACCGATAGCAAAATTTAATTCTTTATAGTAACGTACTTGGACAAATAGCATTCACTCTATGGCATGTATTATAATTTATATTCATTGTTACCACTCACACTTTCATGGCATGGATAAAATGGCAGTTGAATTAAATATGGGCTTATAATAGACTTCAGAGTTTTAATCTTTATTAAGAAACTCTAATTGAATGCATAATTAGCTTTTCAGGGTCTAGGAAACTAGGTTTAATATCTATGTGGGCTGAAAACATAGATCAGGCATTTTTTTAAGAGCATTTTTTATGAGTTTATTTTTTAGGAGAAATTATCTTGTAACATGGCTTATATAAAAAGCCACATTTTAACTTCACTGCAAGAGTCTGTGTATGGAGGAGCAGTAGCAAGCTTTTTTGTGCACCTTCGAATGCCCAAAGACAGCCCTTCTTACATTCTGGGTCAGTTGTGGGTAGCGCAACCCTCTCTCATTAGAACAACTCATGATTGTGCCTGTCCCCATTAAAATGCATAGGCAAAACAAGTCAATGCTTATGAATAGCGATGGGACTGTGCCCTTTTCATGCTGTGTTACAGTTCTATTGCACTTAGTCACCTTAATACCTTCATTATTTTCCTCTTTGTTATTCTTGTGGTATGACCACCAGGATCAAGCTCTTCATATTGCCGTTTCAGAGAGCAAGGTATTTTTTCAAGAGTGGAGAGTAATTTGGGTGCCTGCTCTAGGTTTTCAAAGGCAATCAAGCCTCTTTATGATGTCTTGAGCTGGTCCTCTCATGCCATTGATAATTTTTGAAATTTTGATCCTTTACTTCTCAATGGAAAAAAAATGTACATTACTGTTTATAGTTGAACCTATATGAATAGTGTTAGGTGAGGGATACTTCAAGCCAGTCTCTGTAGTCATATTTATGTTTAAAATTAATAGAAAATCCATCCATAGTACTAGCATTTTAGAACTATTATGCAAACATTCTACCCAGTGATGTCTCAGGTACTGAAGGAATTTATAGTAAGATTAATTACAAATTCAGGGGGGGTGTCAAATTCTGTGCTTTTGTATTTCAGTGAAGAGAGCGGGTAAGTTCTGCCAGCTGAGGAACATATTCAGTCTTCTGCCTTACCTACACATATGTTCTTTGATTCCCAGGCATTGAGCAAAGGTATACACTGCTTTTTAAATAAGAAGTAATAAACTGAACAATTTCCTTTAGACACCTTTTACAATCTGCACTGGACTTGTGAGCACCTCCCACTGTGTGTCCAGCACTGGTATGTTTCTGTTTCCCTAGAGTTTCCTGTTATGTTTTCTTGGTGTAAAGGATCCAGAGCCTGCCAACAGACTCTTTGCATGGCACACAATTGAAAATATTTATTAAGGCAATATGTTTGTTTTTACAGATCTGGGAGATTAAGTTTTACTGCTTTAAGGATACCCACGTTCTGAAGTGTATGGGGCTCCAAAGATTTGGTATGCATTTTCCGAATGCATTTTTCTGTAAATATTCTTCTGTATTTGGAAATGGGATTAGAGTTTTTCTAGAAGTGATAAAGAAAGGTTTGTTAATCTGAAGTGCCCATGTATTATACATTTCAGAACTGCAGTTATTTAGAAAGAGATGGAGTAAATGTTTTTTACAAGAAACTGCAGTTGTAGTTCATACATAGGTGTGTTGTTCATGTAGGAATCAGTCCATGTGTTCCAGTAGACATAGACCAGATTTATAAAAATATTGAGATGCTCATGGTCACAGAAAGGCTTGTAAAGTTGAGAGACGTCAAAGGTCCGTCAGTCTTTACAGCCTACATGTCTGATTAAACCTGTTTTTAGGGATGACACTGTAGGTTTCACACACACGCATGTTCCAACGATTGATTACATTATAAAACATCTACAAAGAAGTCATTAAGATAGTGTTCCTGTTAGAAATACCTATACTATAATAGCACTGTGGTATTCCATATTCCCTTGTATATCACTGATTCTTTTATCAACTTCTTCAGTGCAGAAGCATTAAAGGCTTTTTATTGCATATAGATCTTACAAGTTCACTTTAAGGTCTGACCATTAAACCAAGCTCTTTCCATCTATTTGTCATCATTTGTAGTAATGGTTTTGTAGTTAGGTGCCTACCTTCTGCAGTCCCAACGTTGTCTGATTAGACTCTTGTTGACACCTGTGCGGATCACACTACTATCTTTTCCTTTCATCTGAAAAAGCCCTACAGGGCCCTATATGTGGTACAGTGAAACAGTTTCTCAAAGTTACTTGTCTTATGTACAAAGATGACCATATGTCAAAACAGCTTTTTTTTTTTTTTTTAATCTTAAACTGACTTTCCCCATTTTAGAACTGAATCTGATCTCAGTGAACATGTCCTTTCTTTTGCCTCTAAGTTAAGAGTACATTTTCCCAGGAGGTTTGGCTTTTTAAAAAATCTCTATCAGGCAGAAATGGGATGACTCCATAAGCAAAATTCAGCCAAAGCAGTAACTTTCCTAGAGAGGAAAGGAGCCATAAGAACACTTCAGCTAGTGAATATGGTCTGAGTCTGAGCCACAGGAATACTGTGCATATATTAATATGCCTTTTAAAACAGAAAATCGAATGTTTTTACAAGAGAAATTTGAGTCAATTTGGGCTATGCTAATGAGTATAGTAGCTAGTAAATTATCTAGCCTGGCTAGAAGCTCAAACTCCCTACTTCTCAAAGAAGGGTGAAGACAGGATACTGGAAAGGGAAGTCAGTTGTTTGTTCCTACAAGAAGGATGTAAGAGGGAGAAAAAGATCACCTTCCTTAAATTATCCTTTACCAATATGGAAGAGATCTGGTTTGTTAGTCTTTACCCACCTACACTATAAATAACGCTCCACTTATGAGAATATTGTAAGTATTATTGTTTATAATATAATACTCCAGAGTTTATTTTCTGGAGATTGCAAAATAATACATTTCTTGCAATCTGTATTGTACAGCTTTAATTAATTTCTTACTAGATGGTATTGTTTTCAGTGCTGCTCTTTTCTACTCCATTTTTCCCTGCACGCTTCTTCAATAGTCCTGATGGTAAAAGCATGTAGCAAGAGTAAGGTTAAGTATTCAAAAGGTAAGAAATGTCACACTTATAAAATCCCTTTAAGAGGCAGCTCTTGACTACATTGTCAGTTACTATTTCTGAAGTACAATTATCATATCACTTGAGATAATGTTGCATTCTGTGCTGTTGAACACTTTGTATATGCCAGAGAGTCTGGCAAATCAATTATCTGTCTCAGCTTTTCAAGGTGCATGAGACAAATCTGCAGTGACTACTGCAGTCTCTAACCACTGGTCTGTGTTCTGTTCCCGTGGTCAGAGGCAAAGCATGGATTTGCTGATCCACCAACATCTGAGTACTGTCTAGTGAATAATTCTATAAGTCGCAGCTGGTTTACTTCACAGATTTATTCTACATTGCAGGTATGATCATCCATATTTCAAGCCTGGCTGATGATCTGAGTAGTTATATTTAGTTAACTTTCTAGGACAGAACAAAGCTCTATTCTTGATGTATTTTTTGTTTTCCAGGAATTAAGAAAACATTCTAGAATTTTTTTTATTTCAGCTAAAAAACACTGTTATTTTTTGATCATGGGTTGTTGCACTGTTGTTGCATAGTTTGGCTGCTTGTCAGATACGTTGACAAGCTTAAGAACATTGTGAGATGTGACTTGCATTTGTAGGATACCTGTGCATGTGGCTAAGTTAGCTTCAAAGTAAAATCTCATCTCAAAATTGAACTTAAGGCAACATTGCTGCTGGTTAAAAAAAAGTCTATAGTATATGACTGCTGACTAAAATAATAAAATATTTGCTGAAGAGAGATGAGAATTTAATCACATAAAAGTCTGTCAGTAAAGACATACTGGGCCATTATGGCAATGAAAAATACTGTATGATATTACATCTGTCTCTGAGTTTGTGGGAGAAAAACTGTGATATTGACAAATAAGTGATTATGTAATTAGACTGTACTGTAAAGTATACACAAAAGGTGTAGAGCTAAAAAGATTTTGAGTTTCTGGGCTGAGTCATGTGACATTCCTAACATAGTTTTCTGAAAAATCTCAAAGTTGAATTTCTTTCACTATATAAAGAAAAAATATTAAAAAGCAAAGTTCAATTAAGTGGAGTTACTGTCTTATCCCTGCTAGAAGACTTGGTTTCATGTGCTTCAAGAAGATCTTCCCATTTTCTGTAAAATTTGATGCAAGTTTTATTGCAAAAGATCTGTGCTTTTTGTGGAAACTCATTTCAAACCTTCTTCACTAAGTAGTTTCCTTTATGCAGCGCCTTCTCATGGAATATGTGGAAGAGGGCTATTATGAAAGTTTTTGGTAAAGGGGAACCAAGGTCTTTTTTCCCATTTTTTGTGTGGATTGAAATCTTGCCTAGAGAGGGGGAAAAAACCTCAGGCCTTTCAGCCCTAGTGGAATACTCTACTTAAGATAGGGTAAGAGAAGTGGGGCTTCTGCAGCTGTGATTTTGTCAGGGCTTTCTCTGTACACAGACCCTTGGATTTCTGTAATTCAGTTGTTGATAAAGATCATTAGCATCTGTATGGTTCACGTACTGCATAGGTATGTCCTCAGGTGCATAATGACTGAATTCTGCTTTCCATTATGCCCTTCTAAACCAAAGGCAGTACAATTAGATTTACTACTGATTTAAGCTAGCATAAACAAAAGCAGATATTTCCCCTGAATAAAAATTTGTGGGCCACTTGGAGAGCACTTTTTAAACAGCACTATGTAGAATAAATGCACGTTTTTCTCTCTTGCCCATAGCTGCGTCCTGAAAAGTAATTTTAGTTGTAGCCCATGCTGGAATATCAGAGGTATATCAAGAGTCACTGGAATGAAAACTTACATAAAAGAAACATCCTGGTGTTTTTTAAAAATGGTTACTTATTGTTGTTTTTTCATCTCTGTTCTTATGGCAGCTGTCCTTAAAATCACTGTTTTCATTGTTTGTGTCAAATGACTGCATTGCAAATCATATTTTGTTATTGCCTACTGCTGGGTTTCTTCCACCTTCCCCTGGAGCATCTTCCCTGCAGGAGATAGGATGTTAGACTAAATGGCCTGTGACTCTGATCATGTATGGCAATTCCTATGATCCTAAGTTTGTAAACTGTATTGGAGCTTTGAAACTCTTGCATTAGATGGGATACAGTTGTATTGCCCCAGGGATGCAGAGCTGAAGTACCAAAGGAACAAATTAACAGGATGTCACATTAAAATAATTTTTCAACTGTAATTTAGGTAACTAGATTAATGTGAATTAATTTAGGAATACTTAAATATAACATAATCACACCTAAATGATGTACAATATAAACAATAATTAAGGTAGAAAAATCAAATTTATGTAAAAAGGAGTCTAGACTTTCAGTGTTTGTACACCTCAAATACATCTGTTGAAAGAAAATAGACTTGGAAGGGAATGGTTTAAATTCCAAATCGTGTAGTAAATCTAGTGTGTCCTTTGACTCTTGGAGTCTTTCTGTAGGGAATTTTTTAAAACCTGACATTTTCTTCTGGCTTGTTTTCCATTACCAGGGCTGGCCAAGCCCTTCTGTCCAGTAGAGGAAACTGTTGAATTTCTGGTAAGAATTAAAGTGCTGTGACTGCAATCTATTATCATTCCTGAAAATATGTATATTGTCTGTTTTTTTTAATATATGTGCTGTGGTTCTATTTTATAAAATGCTTAGCAAATGGCACATAAAGTTGGTGACCATTTTGGCATGGATGTTTTAAATGCAAAGGAAGTTTTAAGGGTGAAATGCAGAGAAGTGCCAGAAGAAAAAGAACATTTGAAGCTTGTGGTGTAACTGAAATTGATTAAATATATGATTAATAATGTGGAAAAACTAATTTTCAAATGGTTTGTGAAAAGCAAGGAATTCCATTCCAATTCACAGGTCAGGTTACCCTGGGACTGTTAGCACTATTCATTCAGCCTGGAGAAACAGCAAAAATATCTTATTTTAATTTTTCCTGTGAACAGATTTCTTTTACTTGTTAATTTCCTTATAAAGAAAAAATTCTGTTTGTCCATCCAGGCACCAAAATTCCTTAGGAAAGTGTTTGTGTAATGGCCAATATTCTGTATAATTTCATTTTATTGCAACACAATTTTTAAAATGATTATTTGATTAATGATTTTGGTGACTATTAAATCACTTTGATCATGAAGAACTAAAGTGAAAGCTTGCAATCAAACTATGTAGTTTTTGATGCTACATGAAAAAGCAAGAATCATCCTGATGACAGCTTGTTGTCTGAACAAATGAACAATTTTGTTAAGTTTTAAGACTTAAGGCTACAGGTGGTGACTGCAGTGGATTCCATTGTACAGCTTCCAGGAAGTTTACCTAATTTCAGTAATTCTATTATATTTCACAGAATAGACTCAGCAGTTTCCTGTCTGCAAACTTTCTCCCTGTTACTGAGCAATCAGTTGCTTGAAATACAAGCTATTGACATGTAAAGGGAACAGACAGGTGTTTAATCAAGACTCTGCTTAGCTGATAAATGAACCACTGCAGAATATAGCTTACTACTCTGTGTAGTGCATCTTAATAGAGAATATTCAGCTCTGTGCCAAAATTTTCATCATGTGAACTTTTGGATCCAGAGCTTTTCCAAAACTCTGCTTAATTGGTGAGAGAGATTCAACACTATGTGTGAACATCAGATTGATTTATAGCCCATTCAACACTACTAGCGTGGTAGTTTTGCAAAGGATGAGATCATAAGCAAGCAGAGAATTTGTCCTAATTAAACTATATGTGTATACTGTGCCTAATATGAAAACAATCCAGAAGTAAAACAAGAGAAGTCATTATTAGGTTCTATTCCTCTGAAGCTCATTTTGTTTGCTGTTAATGCTCACCTTATAAATGCCGCTGAGAGATCTACCCTTAAAAAACCTGCTAAAGAAAAAGATGGAAGTAATTATTACTTGAACTTTCTTAGACCTCAGCCACAAGCTCTTTTAAAGGAAATGTAATGAAATGAGGAAAATGAAGATAACGGGTGAACAAAACATGAGTCAGAATAAACAGAATACAATAAGTTGCAGAATGCCAACAATGGAAACTTCTGCTGAAGCTGCAGTCCTGCTGACATTCATGGAAGAGTCAGTTTGCTGTAAGCATGGGATGATGTGGTGTACAGAAGGCAATAAGACTGTCCTGAAGTGCATTTCCCACATAACTGATAAAAAATAAGTCTTGCTAAAAAAAGGAAGTGACAATCCATGCACTTTTTTAGTGCTCACTGCAGATTTTTTTCCCATCAGACGTAGGAGTTACAAATGGAAGTGTATGCATGTCTAGGGACAGTAGTGTCACTGAGGTGAGTCACCTCAAAAGAGAACAGTTGGTGCAAGTGCTGCTTTCTTCTCGTAGGAGGAAGTGCCAATTGGTGGCTGAATATCTCTAGTTAGTTAATAGGAAGCTTGTTCGGAGAATATCTGCCTCAGCTATCCTTTAAGCCTGCTTCTTAAACAGATTGCCTGATGCCTATCCTAGAGAGAGGCTGTCCAGGGGAAGGTTTGTGTGTGATACCAGCTGCTTTTTCTGTGGATGAATTAACTTGGTTTTGTTCCATCAGCACAGCAACTTTCATCAACATTCACCTCTTAGGAAGTAAAACGTTTTGGACTGTGACTGAGGTGGTCCCTATTACCCACAACTTCTATAGCATTAGCCTTTGTTATTAACTCTGGCAAAATCTATTTTCCACTTTAACTTCTCAGTAGTAAGTATATTATTCAAGACCAAGACTTGAGGTACGTAAAATAACTGCCAGTATCATACCCATTAAGCTGTCAGTTTTCAGCAGGGCACTCGTGATATTACCTATGGCTTCCTGTCTTCCTGACTCCCTCCAACAATCTCCTCTCCATCAGCTGCCTCTCTTATGCCCCAGAAACTGCTGTCAGTGGCTGGGCGGATGGCTCATTTGACATGTCTGTCATGTTGTGAAGCATGTGTAAGAGCTAGATTAAATGAAGAGAAAGCTAGCTCATCTGACTGCCTACTGAGGAGCTTCAGGTCAGGGAAAGCTTTCTCTACATTAGGACTGCAGTAATTGGAGGAGGAGAAAAGTAGAAGGAAAGGACAGCTCTGCAGTAAGGTAGGGAGAGGGAGGCAACAGAGACTGGGTGGAGATGGCTGCAGTACATATGCTGTTGGAGTATAGGAATAATAGCTCTTTTCAGTGCCACACTGGAGTCTTTGAGAACTTTTAAGGAAATCATTTACTGTCAGTTTTTTCAGCCTTAGTCTTTTAGCACACAATCTTCTGATGCTTGCAGGCATTAACTCTTCCTGCTTCTGGGACGTTGGAGGGAGCAAACAGAAGTAGAAGGGATGTATTCTGTCTGCCTGTAAGTAGAAAGAGTGAGGCAGCTTTCCCCTCTCCTCCCAAACTTGAGTCATTTGTGGAGCTTATGGTAGGTTATAGAAAACTCATCTGAATAATTCTGCACTCTCTGGATATTGGCTGCTGTTTTCAATAGGTTTGTAATGCTTCCAAATACAGTAGTGAGGTGAGCAGTGAAAATTTCTGGCACATTTTTAAGTTAAATGAGAGAGAGAGCAGCACTTAATATTGCATTAATGAAAAATCATCACTGGAAAATAGTGGAGAGAGTTATTTTTATGCAAGTGCAGATTTTTGATGCCAAGACAATAAAGAGAAACCACAATTTGTTCCATTAAGCTTGTATCATATTGTTAGCACTTGCCCATATGGAAAACATATAAATTGTCATGAAAACATGAAAATGGGACGGTTTGGTAATGTTTTGAGTAGGCTTTATAAATATCATATGTATTTTTAAATACATAAGTGATGCAGTTTTGAACACAAAAGAACCACAGTTGTGGCAGCCAGATTTTGCTGTGTTCCCAGAGCAGCAAAATTAGCAGAGCTGCAAATGTAGTTATTAAAAAGTTGAAAATTTGGAGTAAGTCAGAAAAAGTATTGAGATTTGGTGGGAAACCAGTAAAAGCTAAAAGGGGCACAAATATGCATTCTTTTTTCTCACTGGAGGTCAGAATTTGCTTGTGCACTTCTAGATTTAACTGGGCTTTTGCACAAAGACTCAGTCATTAAGCCTGACAACTAACCTGGTGACTGGAGCAAATCTTCAGCTTGTGGGTGGATGAAGTGGTGGTACGGTTGGGCAAAGGGTAGAAATGTGGGCAGCTCTATGACCTTTCACCACATCAGGTGCTTGTATGGGTCTGGAAGATGCTAAGGCTGGGTCTACAGGTTTATTCTTAGCCCTGCTGGTAAACACACCAGTTGTACAGAATAGC
The DNA here is from genome assembly GCF_947461875.1 of Haliaeetus albicilla. NCBI lineage: Eukaryota > Metazoa > Chordata > Aves > Accipitriformes > Accipitridae > Haliaeetus > Haliaeetus albicilla. Next base: position 18,013,388 of record NC_091490.1, on the reverse strand, counting down.
AGAGCTCAATAGGTATGAATGGAAAAATGAGGCTATGCATTGGCTGACAATCTGTCTCATTATGCAAAAAGAGGAGGAATCAAAGGCATCTTTGCATTTTTTTTTCTCTTACCTTTTCCCACTAACTGTCTTTCTCAAGTTATGTGTTGAATTCGTGATGGTCTCAGTTTCAGGAAAAATAACTTTGCTAACACCAGCACTGTTGAGTATTATGGTGTGTGTTCCAGTAATTGATGCAGGCTGGAGACTAGGAGGTGTTTGGCAAGGAGAAGTGTTATTTTGGGATCCAGTGGGCCTGGGATTCCTTCATACAGGGTAATCGACCAGTAGCTTTCTGCCAAAATTCTTTCTGACTTGATTCCCTGTTTGTAGAGTCAATAACATTTCTTTCTTTCCCACCTCATTTAAGCCCTTCTCTATGGAGTTTAAACTCTCCAGAGCACATCACACATACCTAGCTGAGGTCTTAATAGCACCACTCCAGTGCAGTTCCTAATGTATTAAATTGTAATTTGGTAGAGTGTGTTCTGGGCCTTGAAAACAATGTCACCTGATTGTACTAGGCTTACCCCATGTGTCTCCTAGGGTGCCATCTGAATGAGAACAGCCTACATCTCTTCTCCGTGAAGGCCTGCTGGGTGTGCAAAACCCAGCCTTCTGTCACTCCCTGTGGATTTGTGCCCTACTGAACAGGGGTACTTCTTCACTGGGAAAGTTGTGCTTCCTTCTGTGGATTTTTTACTGTTTTTCACGCTGGTGCTATGATAATTTGCTTCTGAAGCTAGAGAAACCTAACTCAAAATGCCAGTGCTTTTAAAATATATCGTAGAGGGATTCTGTGTTGGAGTCTCCTGAGAGGGAGGAAAGAGAACATGCAATTAAAAAGTAGTAATTCTTCTTGTTAGTGTCAATGACAATAATAATAATAATAATAATAATAATAATAATAATAATGTCTGTCTTTTAAAAAATTCTGAGGAAAAGTCTTACTGATTCATATTTATACAGAAAACAATATTGAAACATTTACTTCATAGCTAGTGGCCAAGGGATGAGATAAAATTCTGGTGCTGTATTTATATTGTGTTTTGCAGACATGTCTAATCTTCAGTGGCATGAGAAATGTTGGAGAAAAGTATGTCATCAAAAATTGCTGCAGCATCATACGTAAAAAACTGTCCTTTAGAAACAGGTCAACTTTCACTGTAGCTTATGGTAATACATAGAGACACTACAGAGTTTTTTAGATCTTATAATGGAGATAGTGTAGATAATAATATACTTTCATCTATTACTTTTATCAGATTGTCTTATCTCCTTTGTGGCATCAAAAGCATGTATTCAGAAAAGATTGAGACAGAAGTGTCTGCTTTATTTAATATGCACATGAAGGGCCTGATTCTGTTTACATTGAAGTCAGTGCAGATTTCTGTCCCTGATGGGAGCAGAAGCAACTGTCTGAATTCTACTCACAACATTTCATTAGTGTTCTTTACAGCATGCACATGGGGAATGGAGACTGACCCCTCAAATCATGAAAATATTGTTATAACTGAAAAGATATTAGTGCTGTAACTTTGTCAGCAATTAACAAACCTGTCAGTTCTGTTCTGTCAAGTTGTCTGTGTGACCTCTCAGTGGTTATAATATCCGAGTTCTGGCAACAAAATGAACTCAATATAACATGCATATACTTTCTCTTTGCCTTCCAAGTCATTAGGAAAAAAAAAAGCTTCATTATTTTTCAGGGTTTCAAAAAATGATTGTCCTGTTGGAAAAGAAGTGATAATGCGAGGCATTAGTGAATGGAACTTTTCTCCTATTTTTCTGTTGTCTTGAGTGTGGATTAGGAGGTTTTGCTTCACCCAGACACAGGTTTTGTAGAGTTATTTGGAAGAAGGTGCTGTTTATGTCTCCTGCAATTGTCCCAATTCACCATGTGATACTGATTTTTCAATTGATGTTATATTAACAATTTTTTAAAGGTATTTTTGTATATATTGAAGAATTCCTCAGGAGGAGGATTAAAGTTTTAGAGGATCTATGAATAAAGTCTTTGGCAATGCAGTGGACAATAAGCTTCTGCATTTGGTTTGAGAGGAAAAATATGAGTAATTTCATAACATTTTCTTTCATTCAGTGGTTTCTTTTGACTCTATGGTAGAAGCAATTGGCTGAAATAACAACTGTCTTTTTGTGAGGTCTTTAATACAGAATAGTTTTTTCCCCACTCATCATATTATTGCATATTTTTAGTTTCCTCTAGGGAGGAATGTTCCTGAGAGACTTTGTTTGATTCATCCCAGTTGTTTGCCCTCCTTCATCTCCCAAGTAGGTTGAAGATCAGCTATAAGTGATGGTCTAAGATATTTTTTATGCTTCCAGGATAACTGCTTGTGTGCACAGTACTACTTAATTGTAAAAGAAAGGTAGTATAACTTTCAAGCCAGTCTTCTCAGGCACCTATGAGATCAGACCAGTTGTGAGTCACCTTCTCAGAAAGATTTTAGAAGCTCAGCTCATGTGAGCATCAAATTATCTAAGTATTTCTTCCCATTTCATTGATTTCTTGAAACTGTAAATGACCTTGGAAAACTCAGTCACACCAGTAGGCTTCTGAAGCCACCCTTCTTGTTGTATTTAGATTTTTTTTTTTTCAGCAGACCCAGGGAGAGTAAGAAACTGTAAAATGCTTCTATGAAATAGTTGAAATGTGAATTAAATGCATAAACATTCTATTGATCTCATTAAAGAAGTTTGTATTTCATTTTATCTGACTTCTGTTTATCTTTAATATTTTTTAATTTGGTATGTAGTTAGGGAGCGCAATGACAGGATTTTCCTCTTCTATTTGGAGACACTAATAAAGATTGTTAATTTTAAAATAACATCACTTTTGAGAATGCTTTTGAAATGCAAGATCCAGTACCTGGCCAATTCTTTAGATCTCTTTAAACCTTTGGTGAGATTTCTGTGCTTTCATCAATGGAGGTATAGAGAAAATATTTTCCTAGTTTTCTGTTGCTTTAAGAGGCAGAGGATATCTGTGGTGAGTCATGGAGGAGTTTAGCTGTGATACGTTACTAAAATGCATTTTGGCAGAGGATGGAGAAGTAACTACTCAATCTGTTGTGGAAGGAGAGAGTCTTTCAACCCATTTTTCAAAGTGCTCATAGTTCCCATTTCAAGGCAAGTCAAACAATAAAAGTAATGAGCAAAGAAAATGTGTATCTGGAATACTTTAATTAAAAATAATAAATATAATGGACCCATGGTGCTCATGATCTCCTATTTTCTTCTTATTGTTGATCGATTTTGCTAAATTCTACTCTCACAGCAAATTATGTTGCTGTTCTGTTACTTTCATATTTGATTACTGAGAGATAGTGAAGCAATTTAAATGGGACTTCTATGAAAAAAAGAACTCTGTTTTTGAATTGAAACACTATCCTTTATTTTAAAGATAGTTGTTTTAGTACCGGGATTTGATAATAAAAGATTTCACAATAAAGATCCCAAGCAAGAATTAAATACTTTAGATGATAGTTGGAGAGCTCTCTTTTGAAAGCATGGAGTAAATGGTGACATCCAGAAAATTAAAATGCAGCCTTGGTAGAGCCAGAGTTCAAGAAGAGTGATTATGGAACAATTTTTACATATGAAATTATTTCCCATACAGGCTTTGCTTCTAATCACAGGTTGCCATGCAAATAGCTGTTTTATTCTTTATCCTGGAATGCTGTGCTCCTTCTAAGCATGCTGTCAGCTCTACCCCAAGAACCCCCTTTCTGTTGGTAGGATAAGCTAGTTGTGTACAAGCAGTTTCAGTCTGGAAGCCTGCTCTTCATCTTCTGTCAATGAAGTTAAATTGCGCATGTTTTTGTTACTTGATGCACATCCTTTAAGACAGGACAGATCTCTTTTCTCTGAATCTGTAACTCTAGTACAAACTGTAATTTTACCTTAATTTGTAGTGATTCATGTATTTCACACTACAGTCCAGAATGATATAGGGATTCTGGCAAGAAGAGAAGAATGACTGTCAAACTGTCTTTACTGAGAAACCTTAAAAGTAAAGTATGACACTGCAGATATTAAGGTTTATGAGAGTGACAGAGGTTGCTATCAGAGCAGCAGTCTTTAGAAGAGGATTGTGGTTCAGTTGTCACAGCTTACTGAAAACAATGATAAAGCAATGGTTGATTTAAGAAGACTGTCTTTTTGTTATGTGTTCAGTAAGACAGGGAAAGTGGCTCAGAGCAAATCTGATCTGATTCTGAATCTTTTCCTCCAAAACTTGAAGAAAATCCAAACAAAGTGATGGGCTTCATGTAATATGACCACATTTCCTTTTTTGGGTGTTTTCTAACTTTGTGCAAGAAAAGGTTGTGCAAGAGAGTGAATATTGTCGAGAACTTTAAGTCCTTACTGAGTAAGTGCGTTGACATTTCTGAACTTTGAACTTGAGTCTTGATATTGGACATCAATGGACTCAAGTCTTTGACTAAATTTATGCATGTTTTTCAATTTATTGCTTGGAATGGCATATGTGAAAAGATGTTTAGAATTTGAGCCTCATTTTCTTCATTCAGAGGAGAGGTGGCAGCAATATGCAGGGCTGCTCAGATCTTCAGATGGTTCATTTGTGGGTAGAGCTAGTGGAAGATGAGCCAGTTTTGCATACTTGAGCAAGGAGGAGAGGAGAAATCACAGGCTTCTGAGGGGAAAAGGGATAGCTATGTCATTCCACTCATATACCTGCGAGCAAAACCTATCTATTTCATAGAGAGATTGGCAAAATGAGAAGAACAAAAGTAATGCCACTCTACATTAGAACATAAAGTGGCAATTGATTCAGCCTCTGAAGAAGAGAGAAACAGAAAACAAGTCTTAAACCACAGGGTGTATACAGAATGTGAAGTTTTCATCATCAAACATTGTTTGTCCAAAATATTCCTGTGTAGTTTTCAAATATTCCTATCTTATCTCATGAGAGAATCAATCTGTTCTCAGTGTATTTTCTGACCTTCTCATTTCCTGACCAAAATAATCAGACTTCATGGGGTCAAACTGTCATATTTTGAATATATCTACTTTTTGGTGGAAAAAAGGACATGTACTGAATAGTCACAGAATCAAACTTGCAAAGTTAAAGAAATAGCTGCATCTGTCTTGGCAGTTTCTCATTTTGGTTTGCCTGAAACAAAGTGAGTTTGCACATACCTAATTGTGTTCAAATATTGTAGTAATTCAGACCACATAAGAAAAACACTCCATCAGATATGGAGAAAGAACACAGGAAAAGTGTCATTCTCTGATTATGGTTTTTAAAATAACCTGTTAAAAGAACGAAGTTATTAAAAAACTTTCATAATTATTTAGAACTCCAAATAGATTTTAATTAATTTGATTTTTATAGACTAGTAGTCTTTAATCTCCATTGCAGAATCTGAAGTGTACCTGTTACATACTGGTAAATTAGTTGTCAATCCCTTGGGCAGTATATTTTAATATCAGTATTATATGGTAGATGATATAAATCTTGTGTACGGTATTATTAGCTTAGGCAGCTGCTGACTTAAAAAGGCCAGTTTAACAAGTCACCACTGTATTATGTTTAATTAGGTACAGTTTATATAATGAGGTGTTCAGTTCTAATGGAAAGACATGCTGTGAGCAGCACATCTGCAGGAATAACTATTACAATCAGCATTGCAGAGACCCATGGAACTGCAAATTAGACTTACTTATCTAGAAATAAATTACATCCCAATGCCTTCATAAAGCTCATTAATTAATTCCACTGGCATAAAGGTCTTTTTCTTAATTTCATGTTCCATTAGCATAATAAACACAATTTGAGTTACAACAGTATGATCAGTTTAATGGATGCTATTTATTTTAGTTTTTTATTTAAAGTCCTGGTAACATAGAATTAACATCAATATGCTGTTTGGTCCTTTATTAAAAATTCCCATAGGATAACTAGCACAGATGTTCAATACAGCATCATATATTTGCTGCATTTTATGACTTCACTAATTGGCCATATGGAAAGGTGTTGCTTGGATTTAATTTTTTTTTAAATCTGATAAATTATATGGATTGTAATAGTCACAATTAGTTACTATGTGAAGTTGGACAAGTTAACATACACTGCATGCTGGGAGCAAAACAAGAGTAAGCAAAGTTTTTATGTACGGTGATTCATAGTAAATAGTACCAATATACTTAATGGTATATTAAAATCAGTTTCATTAATATGTAGTTCCTGATGTAATTATAATTCTTTAATTTATGCAGACAGTGTCTAATCAGACGGAAATGTTACCAGCTATTTGTTTAGCCACAGTTAGGTTATAGACAACCTTATTGTTGTTCCATTCAGCTTTTCTTGAGCCCCACATTTCATGATAAACTACACTGTTAGGAACATTCATGGTAAGATATTGTACATTACTAGAACAAGAGGTTTCATTGCCCATCCAGCTAATACTGGTTACTTTGAATGGTATCCATATCTATGGTTTTGTTAGTTTTTAGTAGACTAGGAAAATGTCTTAACAAATTTTGGTTTTACCTTATATTGCCCAACATTTTATGGTAAAGCCTACCTGTTAATATAACCAAGCTAATTCTGTCATCAACTTGGCGTATATATTTTCTAAGGCTTGTCTCTTGCATTGTTTTTCCATTTCCTTGTCTTAGTTCTCCTCTCTGCATTTAGTTATCAATGACTATCACTGCAAATATCTTCTCCTTCAGCCTATAATGTAGCCACCTTCTAATGTTACAGAATGATTTTGGGTAATACTCGTGTCATGTAAATCCATCATCTGATTTTTCACATAAAAACTGATTTCTGTCATTACACTGTAATTCACCTTTCTATTTCTCCCTTACTTTCCAAAATCATCTGAACAAGAGTAATCTATCTCTGCTAGTGTGATTTCCTTCTAGTACGTGACCTCACTAGTGTGATTTCCTTCTATTGCATGACCTCAATTATGGTATCAGAAAGAGCTGTACCAGAGCAGATGAGGGCAAGTTGCCTTAATTTCAGTGTATATGTCTGTATGGGCATACACATACACAAGTATATAGTTCTCAAGGGTTATGTGAAAGCATTTTGCTTTAAAAAATGCTCTGTGGCTCATTGCGTTTTTAATACCCCCAACACGGCACATGCACATACCCTTGGGGTTTTTGGTTTGAGCTTGGAGTTTTTTAACAATTCCTTTTCATATATTTAATGGCTGGATTTTTTTTAAGGCATTTAAGCACGTAACTAATCTTAAGAATGAAATGCCTTTTACCTTGAAATTTAGGTTTATATCATAAATAGAAATTGTTTAGCAACATACAGAAAAAGAAGTAGCCTTTAGTTTAATCCCTTGTCAGTGACTCTGAGCTGTAGGAAACACAAAGCAGTGTAGGTTGCACAAAGCAGTGAAGTTGTATGATCAGACTAATGTATCATCCCTTGTAAATTCTGTTTAGTGCAGATGCTTGAAGGAAATTTTTAAAATGAATCAGTATTTTCAGATGTCTCAGTGTTATGGGTCCTAAGACACACATGTCAAAAAAAAAAGGATTTTGCACTGAAGGACAAAGCTAACATTATTACACAGCTACATTGTCTGTGAATATAATAAAGTATTTTCATGCACTACCTAGCCACACCATGTGAAGACGAAAGAGAGGTGATTAATAGGGGGTTGATTCTGTCCCACATTTAAGAAACAGTGACTTGAAAAGCTTGTGCATTTTCAAATTCTTACATAGATATTTGTTATGTGGTTCAGGCTGGAAATATATGTTACTGTTTTTTCAACAACAACAAAACCAAGCTGGACAACGAGTGCCCAGTCTTAGCCTTTTGCAGGTAGTTGGGCTAGTTGTGGTTAGGTAGACAATCACGTATAGTCTTCCTTTAGCGGTCTAAAATTAACCCTGTTCCAATTATGTGGGCATGTGAGCTTGACCTTGCTCAGGTGGCAGCGAGCTGCTCGAAGGGATGGGCCGAATGCATTTAGGACAGAGGGAGAGGCAGGCAATACCCTTGGAAAATAGGGTGTCAGAATGATTCAGATGATGATAGCTCTTACTGGATTGCTATAAAGTAGGAGTGAAAAAGCAAGTTGAGCAGTAAGAATCCATGAGGACTCTGCAGCCACCTATTGAGCTTCATGCTGATTCTTTTTTGCTTGCTATACCTTACTCTCAGAGCTTAAACTTACCTCCTGTTGTTAGCCTGGATGATTAGCTTATGTTACAAGTGCAGCATTGCCATGTGGTTTTGCAGGCGAACATACTCTGGGAAGTTTTATCCTCAGGAAGAGGATAAACCCACATTGCTTTATACCTGGTTGTACAGGCCTGTTTCTGTGTTTTATTTTGATATCTGAGCCTGTAATTCCAAATTCACCTACAAAATTATATTCAAAATGACAAGTAACTGGCATAGAAGATTTTGAAGAATCTTCTACCTGCCATTCCCCTGACTTCAGAGCACCTGACATACCAGCCTATATGAAGTTGAGCACTGTGAGTTGCCTCGCAGTGGATTGAGTATGTGACAGGTATGGGTTTTTTCCTTAGCTGTCTGTTGTCACAGACACCACTGTCCTATCCTCACTTCCACCACCAACTTTGCACTGTGCAGCTGAACAGACAGTAGTTGGCTTTGTAGGGTTGAGTGCTGGGCCTTGCCTGAAATGCACCCAGCATTTTCTTTGATCTGTTGGATTCAGATTAACAGAGAAGTTTTGGGATCAGAGAGAACAGGTTCTTCGTGTTGATACTTACTCACCTGACAGTTCCTTCTCTATTCCGATTATGACTGGGTTTTCTTAAAATCTGAGAGGATGGGGAAAGAAAGGACAGCATACAGGGAATAACTAGGCACTTTTTGTTGAATGTGTCCTAAGACACACACATCAGAAGGAGACGATCGTTCATTGAAGGGCAAAGCTAATGTTACACTGCTGCACTGCCTATCACCCTCTGCGGGGAGGTGTTCTAATGAAGGGCTAACAAGAAAGAGTAAGGAGAAAATATAGCACAACACAGAAGTTGCTACATATAGGCTTAGTCTTCTTCTGAAATAAGGCATCTTTTGAATGTTGCTTGTCATCTGACAGAGAGAGAGAAGTAGTGGAGAATCATTCTGTTTCAAGTGCAGCAGGTTTGTGGTTTGAGACTGATAGGTGTTTAAAAGCACACTATGTGAAATGTAGTTTTATTGCCCTAATGAAAGGTGCCTCTTCTGTTTGGGATACTGCAGTATGGCTGGATGGTTCAGATCAGTAAAATACCTTCTTGTTGTCAAGGTTTCATATTATTTATGAGCAAAGTTTGTTTTATTCATTGTCTTGGAAATTTTCTCAGCTGAAGTGAGGTCTTTGATGTTTTTAGGGTTTGGGGAATGGAAGAAAAGTTGTCATGGAGGCTAGAGCATAGCTGCCTCATTACTCCTCATCTGTCCCAAGGTGAGAAACCAAAGAAGGTGGCTCAGGTACATCTGGAAGTATCAGGTAGTACAAACCACTGTGTCCTAAAAACCCAATGCAAAATCCAGCTTCAGGGAGAAGATAAGCATGCCCCCTTTGTTTTTAGGCTCTGTGTGTGTGCCCACAGCTTAGGATAGAACAACCCATGATTGGGGAACACAGAAATGCATGGCTACAAGTATCATTTCACAGGCATGCCTGGTCCTGGGAAAATTTGGCTAGGGAAGAGGCAAATTGCTGTGAACTTCATCCAGAGCCCAATCACACGACAATACAATTGAGTCAGAATAAAACACCTTTGCCACATAGACCTAAATGTCACCTAAATTCATATGGAACCTTACTGTGTTGCCTGGCTAGAGAAGCTCCAACAAGAATAGTTGAGATTCTCAAACCTCTCAGCAATACTTAGAGACTTACTATCTCATTGGTGTCCTAATAATGAGAGATGGGAGATTTCTTGTTTCTTTAAAACAATATGAGGAAAAAAATAGAATTTACATGCTCTGAATGCAGCCTTAATACAGACATTGACCAGATGTCAGGTTGGTACAACTGAGTAAAAGTTAATACAGTCAAACATACTTCTGAATGCCATCCAATGTATGTTGTTTCCACATGATATTACAGGTGTTTTATGTGCAAGTCCGTGAAATATTTAAAGATCAGAAATATTATTTTAAAAGCTTGTAGGACTACAGGTGTCACTTTTCCTAATAGAATCTATTTCCCCTAGTAGTTTATACCAATGATCCTGTAAGTATCCATAGAAATGAATGTATTACTTTCTGCTTATGAGTGCTATCTATAGTCTATATTTCGCATGATCTTGAGGAAGAAATATCGAGTACCATGCTCAGGCCTTAGACTTCAGACCACCGACCGTAGCCTTCTAGTTGTTGATTTGTGTCCACAGTTCTTGCTTAAAAAGTAGATAAGTTGTAGAAAAAAAAAAATCATCAGACAGAAATGCATAGAGAAACTGAACAGTAACACTAATGTTGAATCCACAGGCCTTGAGACCTTTTATATTTGTTTAAGGAACCTCTTTTAATTAGGAATAGATACCGTTGCACTCAGATAAACATTAGTGACAGTTGAAAACCACCTTATAAGCAAAGGATTTGTAGAAATTTAATACATATAGCTGAACTCAACTTCTTTAAGAAGTTGCTTTGTTCATGTCATAATGCTTGAAGGTAATGGACAACTAAAATAGAATGGCTACATGTGTCATACATTGAGTGAAGAGGACCGACTAAAAGCCATTAGTGTCCAGAAAAGAAAGACAAAGGCAGAAATTATATCGCTTCCAGATGAATCCTAACTATTCCCCAAACTCTGTGTTAGTATGACAGGCAAGAGACAGGGCCATTAATCGGAAGGTCAGATAGTGCAATTTTAGCCAGATTTTTTTGATTGAAAAGGCACTGGAAAATTCTCTAGAATGCTAGTGTTACGGAATCTACAAAATACTTTTTAAAAACTGGTTTAATGGCTTGATGGTCTAAGTGACAATTCTACCTGTCATACTAAAAGGGAAAGTTAGCTTTCAACACTGCTTATGGTGGAAGTGCTGGAAGAGTTATGCTGCATTTTGAAAAAAACTTTTAATTGTTTTTTTGTTTCTTCAGAATTCTCTAATGCAGTTAAAGTGTAAACCTTAAAACTCTCTACCATTACTACTGTTCTCAAATTGATTTAAAGTCATCCCTCATAGCTTCTTTATTCCTGAAGAACTATTTTGCTAATAGAACTCTATCAGCATTTTATCCTTAACAGTTTAAAAAATAATGATTTAATAGTTAACGGCCCCACATCCTAATTATAGATTTTTGAATCAGTTTTATCAATCATATTTACTATTCATATAATTAAGGCGCATTTCAAAACAGTTCACTATCAACATCAAATACTGAATACAAGGCAGGTGCTTGAATATATGCAATATGGAAAACTCCATTGTAGACCATTTTTATGTTCCTGAGAAAAACAGGTCTCAAATCCTTCTCTTCAATTAGCAGATACATTAGCTACAGGTTTTTGTACTGAAAACTGTATGTGGCCAGTTGTTTTTTGGCATTTGATTCCTCCGACTTCTCAGCCACTAAACAGTGTGGATGGATATTTGCTGGGCATCAGTATAAAGTCAGTTTGGTAGGAGGCATGCCTTTCTACTTAAGTTTACCAGTCTTGAAATTCTGAAGCTAGACTAGTGGTGAAAAATCTTAAAATCCTCTTTTTGCTAACCAATAAAAGTTGCTCCAGCCAAAAATACTCACATATATATGCCCTCATGATTAACATAAGGCAACATTTGCTCTCAGGCCTTTTGTCAGCTTTGTTCTCCTGTCACTACTTTTTGTTCTTTACTCTCCTCCTGTCAGAAAATCCACATGAACAATAACTGAAAGATCATTCTGTTAGTATAATAAATACTGCAATGGATCATTGGTTGGGCTGACTTATCTGCTGCTTTAAGCTTGAATGAATGTCCACAAGTTGCGGTAAATCTGTTTCTCTGTAATGGAGCAAACCCCAAATACTGCATATCAAGAATCATTGAGCTAGAGATACTACAGCTCTAATTCTTGTATCCTTGGGCTCTCAGTATATGTTGGATACCACTTGCAGTTTTGGATGAGAAATTGGACAGGCTACAATAATAAGTGGTCTAGTTAGTGCTGGCTGCAAAATAACTACTTGTACCAAACAAATGGTGTTTTGCTGTAAGAGGAGGAGATGCTACTGTTTTAGATTAAAACCTTTCATTTTCCCATTTTGGTCACACACATTTTTCTGTACATCTATGGAAGTACATTTCTGAGGAAGGTGGAGCAGATGTGCAGTCAGGCAGCGGTATTTTGTCATTTGACTTAGCACAAGGAACCAGGTGGCATTTTAAGGTTTGTGTTATGTAAGAGGTCAGATAAAATCATCTACTGATGCCTTTTAGCCTTGAAAATTAATTAACCTGTACTCTGTTTTTTTAATGGATGAGCTTTCTGAGACTTCTTTTCCATTTCATTGTATTAGAATGTAAACACTTTGTTAGTAATAGTTAATAATTCTGGTCCGTAGACATTCAGGACCAAAATAGGAGAAAAATGCTGGTGTCACGTTCACTGAAGTATGCTAGATTTTCTTACATGTAGTGATGTAATGTAGTTGGATGAATTGTGTTCATAGTTTCTGCAAACACCCTTTTCGAAGTAAGAGAACTACCCTTTCTGCCACTCCTAAATAACCTAGCTTTTTTTTTTTATTTTGCATTAGACATGTGACTTCTCCACTGTTCATACAGTTTGTCATGAAAAATATCAGTGTCCACTGTTCCCTTTATGCCTAGATATTATACAACTGTCAAAGAAAAAAATGACGTTCTTCCTTTCCCTTAATATTTACCAACTTAAGAGATTTTGTTGTCAGTCTAGCAATCTCAGAAGGAAATAAATGACTGCATAGTACAGAACTTTCAACTGAAAGACTCATATTGTCTTCCTTTTTATTTCTTAGGCCATTTTCCATCAGTGCAGTGAAATGAAAGAGAGTGCTAGTGCCCAATGTGTCGGAAGCTACACCAATTTTCAGTTCTATTTTGCTTTTTTCCTTTTGCTCTTATTTATCCTAAATAAATTTATGACTTGTCCTGAGGCATTTATCAGTCAAAGGTGACATTGTAATAATTTTTATGAGTTTTTAAGCCAAAGTGAATGTCAAATGGCAACTGAGGGCACTCAGCACCTTATAGGATTGGGCCAATAGTGAAAGTTGATGTTTGAAGAATAAACATTGTATAATAGTTTTAAAGAATTGCTAGATTTCATT